>NC_067398.1:222583053-222883053 GCF_016432865.1 Antechinus flavipes | reverse complement strand
GCTTTTAATATATAACCTAGGTTCTTCTCTTTATGCTAAAACTTCCCTTTTCTATCCCCAAACCCACCTTCCAGGTCGAGCACTTAATCTACACCTATACCAAAGCTTCATAAACTGTGGATTGTGACCCAATATGAAGTTGTATAACTGAATATGAGGGTTATGAAATGATGACTTATTAGCAATAAATGCTTGACTTGTATACCTATTTTATATATCTATATACCTGTGGTTGTATAAAAATTTCTTGGCTGAAAAGGGAGTCACAAATGAAAAAATTTAAGAAGCCCTGGCAAAGTCAAATCACCCTTTTTGAGTTTGGAATGTCTTCCTATCTTGATTTATTAGCCTCAACCTTTTTTCCTTCTTTGTATTGGAATGCTCCACATGATTGTTATTAGCTAAACTGGCTCCCCAATCCCCCATAGATCTCTCCATCTGTCTCCCTATTCTGATCTAGGCTAGAAGAAATGACTCATTAATTTTTTCTTGGATGTGGAGAAATTTTGGAAAGAGCTCAGCTGTTTTTCTTTCTGCTCTTCTGCCATCTTGGCCTTGTGTGAGCCTCTTATTTTCAGAGAAGGCTTTCTAACCACTGCACCTTAATTAATTTCCATATATTCCATATGTACATAAAGTTATTTGAAAAGTAATGGTCAATGTGATGGCTAACCTACAATCTCCCTTTTCTTACATTTCCAACATTGTCTAGGTCTCTTCTTTGTAAAGGTCCCATTCTTCCTTGTTTCATAGATATTTGCATTTTGTCTTTTGTTTTTTAAACATTGGAAGCTTCCTGAGGGGGAAAAATTGATTAATTTGACCATTCTATCTTCAGAACCTAGCACATTCCTTGCTTATGGTAGAGGCATTTTAAAATTGAATTGAACCTGACCTGTCACAGACCTTTAGTGCAATCTTTTTCTCATGAGGCACATAGAGGCTAGAATTAACCTTATTGTGGTGACAAAGATAGTAAAGCATCCTGATGTTCCTAATTAGGAATTCTTCATTTGGATGTGGTAATTACCTATTTAGCCATGTTTGGAATAAGAATGGCTATTTAGCATTCCAAATAGGCATATTAAACAATGTTAAGAAACAACATGAAATAACAGAAGGAGCCATAGATTTAGAAAAAACATAGATCTGAATCCTGCTACTAACATTAGATGGATAAGCATGGACAAATGAATTGGTCTCTCTGAAGTTCAGTTTCCTCATCCGTGAAATGGGGATAATAATGTCCTGCCTCTCATAGGGTTGTCATAAGAATAAAATAAACAGTGATGATAAAAATGAGTAAAACAACTTAATGTGAATGGAAAGAAATGTTTCTAAAGCACCTTTGTTATTTTTATAGTCATTTAAAATCAGTAAAGCTGTTTTAAAATTTATTTTAAAATCAGCATAATTTGAAATCTACAATATGATAAATTATTTAATAAATAGGAGATGACATATCAACAGAGATTTTATAATTAGGAGTAATATTAGATACAAAAGAATACTTTGTATAAAATACTTTATAACAAATTTCATTTTCTCCTTTCTTTATGTAATTTAAAATATATAGATTTTTCACATGTTCTCTTTAAAAATTACAAAGCTTAATTTATAAATTTGCTTCATGTTTTGCTGATAAATTCTATGGGATGGTGACACTTTAAAAATGGTATTATAATGACCACTATATATCAGGATGCCTAGAAGTAAGCCTAAAGTGACTATAGCTCTTATTCTATCTGTGTTTTTTTCTTCTTCTGTATTTGAAATTTGCTGCTTTCATCCTCAGAGGGGAAGCCAAGTCTCAGATATGTTCCTAAAATAAATGAAGATCTTCCAAAATGAGTTTGTGGTTTAAGGTTGATTGTAAACCAGATTCTCACACTCAGAGGAGAAATCAATCAGTCAACGTGGAAGGGATTTTTAGTTTATCAAGCAACTCTACTTTGAAGGCAGCTGAATAATAAATCCCCTTTCCAATAGATCTTGTACTGACTTTAATTTCCAAGTAGGATCCTGTATAGGAACAATGTAGACAATCCTCTTCCTTTTCCAAGTAATGTACCACATCGGTAAATGCCTGCTATTCTCTAGAAGATCTAGTTCCTAAACTGTACCATTTGGGAGCTCTCAAACTTGAAATTACCCAAAAGGCAATTCTCAAAAGTGGTACTATCAAAGAAATCTTCCATTTCTGGCTAAAAGCTTAGATTCTGGTATCACATTGCTTTAAAATTTTAATTCTCCCTCCTCTACACAACACAGAGAAGCTTTGGAATATTATCTATGATCCCTACTCACCATCTCTGATCTTGTGGTTATTTACAAGCACTTGCATCTCTCCAAATGCTTCTAGAACAAATTATCATTAATTGCTTCTGAAGATGGATAAGAAAATTAGGGAAACAAGTGTTTTATCATGTGAAACTGTAAGAAGGGTTATCACAGTAGTCACTGATCAGTTTGATGAGTTCTCAAATCAACATGATTAGGTTATAAAACATTACTCTTTATAAAGAGGTATTTAAAGTTATCTGTGGAAAACTAGGCATGTTCAGTGATATCTCATTGAGAGAACACTGAGAATTAAAGATAATTGATTTACTAAGATTTAGGAGAATAACTCGTTGCTATCTAAAAGAGAGCACACAGCTGAGTTCTGTCTCTCTATTTTTTCAGAGCACATTCTCTACACTTTAATTTGTATCTTGTAAACTGAAGTAAGAAGTAAGCATTTTTTTCTTCCCCTTCCATTCTGGGAAGAGTTGATGGCAATTTGTGGCAAAAGCATCTGGCAGAGGCAACACTATAGAGTTGCATTTAACTTATGAGAAAATCTATACCGATTCAGTTAGTTCCCTCATCCCAGGAGCAGATGATATGACTCTTGACAGAGGCACATTTGTGAGAGCTGCATTTGGTTGTCCAGGTAGCCCAGAGGGAAGTACTTATATCACAGGTCCCCTGATCAACTTCTTCTTTTCTCTTTCCCTTCTAAAATACAAATCAAATTGCATGCATGAGAGTAGAAGCTTTCTTAGATTAAGATAATATAAGCTGAGAACACTGAGAGGTATCTTGCATATAACAGAAGCACATATATGCATACCTAGTCAGCCCAAGAAAGGAGTTCTAACTTTGTGGATTGTCTCATAGATAATCTCAAATTTAAATTTCTAAGTTTAAGAGTTTGTAATCTTGAAGTTCCAGAGAAAAAGTGGTTTTGCTGGTACATGCTTCTTAGAAAAGGGGGAGAATAATTAGTGAATGACTTTGATTCCAAGTAAGGGCAATAAGCCAGAGAAAAAATTATCATTGAGGGCAGGTACTAGGATCAAATTTAATCTATGTTAATCTAGAGGGATTTAGAAGACCTTGTTTCATGGATTATAAATATACTAGGAGGTCCTTTTGGGTCAATTCCATAGGGGAACAAGGAAACAAAGAAAGTAGACCTTGTCTATGGTGTTTTTAAGTATAATATAATTTTCCTGCTTGTCTTTTTCAACCATATATATTTTTTACTGCTGCTGAAATGTTGAGCGATGCTTGTTTTTTTCTCATTTAGTAGAAGCACAAATTATATTTCATCCCTTCATTTCAAATAATTATGTGTTTTTTGATATAAAAATGATTGTTTTTCTTTCTAATCCATTAAATTAACCTACATCATTTTATTATCCATTTCCTCTCATCTCCATTTATCTCTATTAAGAGATCTATCAATATCATTTATTTCCAACTCCCTTTATCAAATTTTACAATAACATTTTCTTTTTTCCTTCCAAACAAGCAAAAATAATTTATTAAGCATAAGCATTTATTGTGTACTAGGTGACATGAAGACAAAAATAAACATCTCTTTCTTCAAACAGTTTATATTCTACTAGGGAAATCTGTGTGCAAATATGTGTATCAATGTTGACTTGGTCGTTAGGTACCATTCTATAAAATATTTAGATTTGACGTTATTATTTCATGTGGGAACTTTGGGGCCTTCTTCCAGTTATGTGTGATTCAGGGCAAAAGGTTTATACTTTGAGATGATGAAAAGTCTTCTTTGTGTCTATAAAGTTAGAAGACCTAGTGATAGAGGAAGCAAATGTGCCTCACCTCGTTTCTTATTTTACAGCTGAAAATCATGCTAGGACTAGATCAAAATGGTTCCCACGAGGATACTGAAGAAAGAAACAACTTATTCTAATCTTCCATTCTAGCCTTCAGGGAGCTATGAGCACATTGCACTTAAAGCCCATGTCCTATCTAGGCCAGTGAGCTTAGCTTTGACCTGCCTTTTTTGTTTGTTCTTTCCTAGTCTTGAGATGATGGTGATGATGAGTATTTACCTCAGTGTGGATACTTAGAGGTTTAGAGGAAGGCCTTGTGAGGTAAAGAGCTCTTGAGTCTAATGGGATTGGTGCTAACTGAAAGGAAACAGAAGAGTCCACAGCAATTACTGCAGTGTTCCTTGAGAATCCCCAAGAAATATAGTAACAAAGCATGCTCCCCTCAAACAAAAATACACTCTTTTTAGATACATTTAGAATATAGGAATGGGAAGAGGGAGCATTAACTTAAAGTATAAAAATACTAAGGTGCACATGGCTGAAGAAACTTAGAAATCTGGAAACTGCAGGCTCTCAATAGCCTTTCGTCTCTTCAGAACATCTTCACAACATTCACTGCAGGACTTGGTTTTGGTGAGTCACCCTGTTGTTCAGTTGAGTTGACTCTCCACAGAGTATTTGTAGATATTTGTATTTGAAGAATAGCTGGCTGAGCTGGCCAATTGCTTCTAAGGTGCAGTATCAGTATCTCAGCTGGTTGGTTGTGCTGGCTCCTTACCAGGTTCTGATGCTGTTTGACTGGATTGGGCAGATGCTTCTTCCTGGCTGTCAGACATGACAGGTAGATTGCTCAGCTGCTAGGCTCTTCTCAGGGCATAAGTCTGCTGGATGATTTTTTGCCTTTCTTTGTATGCCCATTTCATAACATGATGCTTGGCGCATAGTGAATAACTTAGGAAATGCTAGTTGGCAGACTGACCGGCCTCCTGGACTTACTCTTCAATGGGCAGCTGTAGACTTGTTCTGGCTTTACCCACTGGCTTGACTGAGTGATTTTTCTCTCTCTTTAATTGGAGTGAAACAAAAGCTCTTTCAGCTATAACCTTTAGCTTAGGATCAGCAGAAATTTCTTCCCTCTGATTTATTCAGCTTTTCAGCTCTTAAGATGGTTTGTCTCCTCCAGGCAGAAGATGGAAGAAGTCTTGCCCTTCCTATTTGACAAATCCTTCCAGGCTCAGAAGTTCCTTTCCTTATTAAACTTCTCCATTTTGCTTCCGTTCAGGCAGTTTCACCTTCCATGATCCTTTGGGAATATTATGTAGCAGATAGGCTAGGGACAAAAAAAAGAATAAACTCTGGAGGCAAGTTATTACCTCTGCCGGCCTATTCATATGCAATTGAGATATAGAAGCTGCTTTCTCTTTCTAGAATAGGGAATCTCTATTTTGCACGTAAAGTTCTGTTACAGTTCAATGTTTTGTTTTGTTTTATGTTTTTGATGATGTTCGGAAGCAATCAAGTAATTTGCCCAGGCTCTCATACAGCTAGTAAATATCTAAGCCGCATTTGAACTCAGGTCCTCCTGACCCCGAGGCTGGTGCTCTATCCACTGTACCACTTAGCTGCCTCCAATGCTGATGTTCAAGATTTACTTGTCTTCCTGGGCAGCCCCCCTCCCTCCCTTACACATTCACTCATTCATTCTTTCACCCATAATTTGTTTTTTATTCATTCATCCAGCAAGCATTTATTAAGTAACTATAGATATATCAGTTCTAAAACTACAGTATTCTCAATCTCTTATTTTTCTAGACAATTTATAGTTCACAATAATAAAGTTCTCAAGTAATAAAACTGAAAAAAAAACAGCATTAAAAGAGCACCAAGTCAAATGAATGCTTTGAGGGCATATTTTTATGGGACCATAATGGTCCAAAAAGTTCAGAATTAACTTACCTGGACAAGTATATTATTCCTCAGGGAAAAGTGTAGATTACAGTAGCTCTTCCTTGAAGCTCAAATCACAGGTCACAGAGCTGACAAAACAATTAGAGTGTAGAAAGCTAGCTGAGGAAGTTACCATGTGGCCCTGACTAAAAGCACTAAAAACTTGGTTTTCTGACTCCTTTTGCTTTATTAGCATGTTCCCCACAGAGATAATTAGCACCTTTCTGTTATTTCCTCACTTTCCTTTCCTTTCTTCATCCTTTTTAATTCAACAAGAAGCCCAAGAGAGAAAGTTCTTCTAAGACAGCAACAACAATTTAAAGCTGTAGGTCAGGTAGCTTTCTGTAACCATTACATGTCAGGATTTATGGCTAAGAGTTAATGGGGCCCAATTTTTTGACCTGTAGTAATCATTTGACCTCTCTGCTATGCCTTTAAAAAATCTTAAAAGTCCTTTTGCTAAATTAAATTAAATTCAAATGGATTTATTAAAAGTCTACCATGTGGAAATTGCTCTCTCATGCTGTTTAGTTGACCTACATGCAAAGACAAATACCCCAAGACCAAATTTCTGCCTTGAAGTAGTTTCAAGTATAAAGACACTAGGTTTTGCTGATCTAGGTCAGCTTCCTGGACAGTACAAACCTTCCTTGAAACTAGTCTAAAGAACCAAATCATATAGTCTTGGAGTAGTAGAAGACCTTAGAAGATATACCTCAATAGAATTCTCCTTTAAAACAGGCCTGATGTAATGCCATTTTGTCAGCAGCTATTTTTCCCATTCTGCAAGGAGTAAAAGATGCTTTCAGTCTTCAGGGAGAGGGAAAAGTGGCAGCTAAGGATAGTAGTCAGCTCTCACTAGTGAGGCACAGAAATACATTCAAGACAGGCAAGGTCAATGGCAGAACTAGGATGTCTAGGCTGGTTGCTAGTTCCACTAAATGTGTTCTCTGATAGGCTGTTGTTGTTCAGTCATTAGTTATATCTGACTCTTTGTGACCCCATTTGGGTTCAAATCTGATTTGGAGAAAGAAGTGGCAAAATACTTTAGTACCTTTACCAAGAAAACCCCAAATAGAGCCATAAAGAGTAAGATGTGTCTAAGATGATTGAACATCGACAACAACAAAACATCTGCTCTGTGCCAATTATATAAACGACTATCTTGAGGCCCAGTTTGCTACAGATTCTGCAATTCGGTTCTTATCTCCTGAGCAAGCCAAGATTTCTCATTAGAGTTTGTGAATTTGAACCTTATGTTCTTTTTCTTTCAATAGTAAATGTAAACTATTTACCTGCTTAATCCTGAATCTTATGTCTGAGTAGCTTGCTTGGTAGATTATATACATAAACACATATGTAGATAGACAATGTGTATGTCTATACACATGCATATATACACAGAAACATATGGATATATGGAAAACATATGTGCACACATTTTACTCAGAGATAGTCATAAAAACCATTGATTTTAGCACTTTCTCATATGTTTCTACTTCTGTTTGGAAACAATTCCATTATGATGAAATTATATCACTAGCACTCCTTGAAAATATAGATGTACTATATTCAAAATGAGACAGTCAATTATTCTATAAAAAATGATGAGTAGGTAGATTTTAGAAAAACTTGGAAAGACTTACATGAATTGATGCTGAGTGAAGTGAGCTGAACCAGGAGAACATTGTATGCAGTAACAGCAATATTAGGGAGAAGATCAACTTTGATAGATTTTATTCTTCCCAGCTATACAATGACTTAAGACAATTCTAAAAGACACATGATGGAAAATGCTACCCATATCCAGGAAAAGAACTATGGAGTTTGAGTGCAAATTAAAGTATACTATTTTCACTTATTTTTCTTTCTTATGGTTTTGTTCCAACATATATAAAATATATTTAACATGATTGTATAACTATCACTTGTATCAGATTGATTGCTGTCTTGGAGAGGAGTGAGGGGAGGAAGGGAGGGGAAACAATGGAAATAAATTTTTTTCTCATTAGTATTTTATTTTTCTAATTACATGTAAAGATAATTTTCAATATTCATTTTTTTAAAGATTTTGAGTTCTGAAATTTTCTTCCTCCTTGCCTTACTTACCTCCTTCCCAGGAAGATTTTCTTCTCTTTGTCTCTCTCTGTCTCTGTTTCTCTCTGTCTCTTTCTCTTTGTCTGTCTGTCTCTCTATATATGTTATAGATGTGTAATTATTTTAAACATGAAATCAAAATCTTATAAAAGTAAATATAAAAAACTAATATATAAATTTGAAAAAAAATGAAAAAATTAAAATTGAGGTAGTCAGTAGAAGGGAACTCAAAGCTAATTTTGATTAGGTAGATTTGCAAATCCACATAACTATAGACAATTGGCACTGTCTATTAGAGATAGGCAGAGCTGAAGGATCAAAGTTCAGTTACTGTCTGACAGCCAGAGGCACTATTCGACATGTCTCTCCCACCATGGAAAGGTGATGTGGGATTCCTCAGTCCAGTGGTTATCACTACTATTGAGTGGTTGAATTGACAAGAAATCCTATAGCTCCTGCTTGAAGTAATGAGGAATTCACTACCTTCTAAAATAGCTCATGCAACTTTACATAAGCTCCAAATCTTATTCATTTGAACTCTATCTCTTTGAAATTTCTTCTATTCTTTGGAGAAAATATGATAAGTCTAATTTTCCCACATGAAGGTCCTTAAAACAATTGAAAATTGTCCTGTTTTTTCAAAATTTTTTCTTTTCCAAGATAAACATTCAAAGTTTCTTCAATTAATTTTTGTATTGTCTGCAGTCCTCCCTCACCTTCTTGGTTCTTGCTCTTACCCTCAGGATTTTTTTTTTCCTAATTTCTAAACTTCTAGCTAAACCATAACCACAACTTGCCTGGTCTTATTGATTCATCTGCCTGGTTCCCCCATCTCAGAAATCTAAAGCTAATAACTAATCATTTGTTTTCTTTAGTTATATAAAATTCTGTCTTTTATTCCCTCTTTTCCTTCTTTTTCCTGCCACTAAACATTCTAGACCATACAAGTAGGTTTTCCAGAACTTATGCATGAGGAAAAATAATTATATATATATGTGTATATATATATATGAAAATATATATATATATATATCTCATTGGGTCTCTCTTTTATACTCACTGTAGACACATACAATTGGGTTTGAATCATGAGGACTTTCAATGATGTCTTACCAGTCTTTCTTCATTTAGCCCATTCAATCTGAAAACTTGAAACTTATGTTAAGACTAAATTTTCAATTGTTTACTATCTTAACAGATCTGGCCAAATGATAGCTTTGAAATAAATATTATATATTTATTAAAAATAGAAATGAGTATTAAAATAACAACAGACTATGTTTTTCAGCTCATATCAAAGACTACTTGACAATTGAAGCTCTTCCAAGCTCATAAGTGGTAATAAGAGTATTAGCTCTGTGTCATTTGAAGATATTCCTAGATGGTACCAGGTCTAAAAACTTCAGTGAAAGGCAAAGTCTATAATCACTTATTTCCCTGACTCATTAGCATATAATCCCTTTCCTTCTGCATGGGTTTTTAGTTGCAGTATCTCCATGTAAGCAAGGGCATGCTTGAATTGGCTTAAGAGAATTTAGATCTCAGAAATCAGCAAATGATACAAATAAGAATTTGAGTTATGATTTTGTTAATTGTCTAGACTTAAGAAAGTGAAGGAGGAAATAATAATGCAAATTAAACTTAAAGTTATGTCATGTTTTCATCCCCCTGTCCAAAAGAGTCATTTGTTAAATATTTATCAGCATGCCTGGTACAATATGGTCCTTCCCTCTTCTGGCCATTAACTCTCCATTCGATGACAAGGAAAAGAAATTCTTATAACCATCTCTTCATGGGAGAGGCTAAAGTAAAATCTCTCCAGTATCCATTAAGGGGAAACAAAACAAAACTTTCTTCTCTTCACTTTCTCATGAACGTGAAATGGATCTTTCTCTCTTTCTCTTCTGATAGAAGGGAACAAGGAGGTACAAATAGATTAGTTCCAAACTATCAGGAGCAATCAGATACATTCTATCTTCAATTAGTAAATTGTGCACTGTGCTTATAAATATTCTTTAGGTATATATTCTATGATGATGTAATAGAATATATGTCTGTTTGGAGAGGGGGAAGATTCTTCTACCTTACTTAGAAGTGATTATTATAAAACATATCATTAACCAAACATTTTCTTTTAAAAAGAAAAATATATATATATTTGAACATATTTTGATGTCCTCTTACAAGAGATTCCATTCTTTTAGTTTACAAGAAAAGAGTTCAGGTTGATTTTTAGAAAACTTAAGATCATGAACAAATTTACTTCGAACTGCTTGAATTATACAAGGTTAATCATGGAATTACAGGTTTATAGCTAGAAGGAGCCTTTTAAGCTAGTGAGGTTCAAAGACTTATTTTCTGTCATAAAGAAAGCATGTAAATCCAGATATTCTAATTCCACCTAGGACAGCTAAGTGGTGCAGTAGATAAGAATGCTGAATTTGGAAGCAAAAAAACCTTGAGTTCAAGTCTAGTCTCAGATACTTAGTAGCTGAACAAGTCATTTAAATTTGTTTGTCTCAGTTTCCTCATCATAAAATGATCTGGAGAAGAAAAAGCAGTTCACTATCTTTTCTAAGAAAATTCCAGGTGGGGGTCATAATGAGTTGAATAACAACTGAAAAACAACTCTCTAATTATAAAGGCAATTAATTATTTTACCATTCTACTTAGCCTAAGACAGAGGAGTTATTTCAAAAGAGGTAAATACGACATTGCTTTTTTTTTCTTGTAACATTTTTTAAAATTTAATTTTGACCTTATGAAGTAAAGCCAACATTTCCATAACATAGTAGAATTTAAAAAGATGATTGCACATGAACCTGAAAATCTATTATGTACAACTTGCTATTTCTTTTAAATATATAATAAAGTCATCATGTAACTTTCTTTTATTTTCTTCTTCTTCTTCTTTTTTTTTTTTTTTGCTCCTCTATCCCCACCCTATCATGGCTATTATTAAATGCAAATATATATATATATATATATATATTATATATATATATATATATATATATATATATATAAAACCATTCTATACATACTTCTATTTATTTGTTCTTTCCAGGATGCAGATAGTATCTTTCTTTCATATGATCTTTGTAATTAATTCCTACCTTGTCATACTGAGCCTAACTGTTAACATCTAAATGATGAATTATCTATATTCCACCTGGTTCTGGCACAAATCTTATATCTAATGGTGGACTTGGATATTATATGGTGTCTTTAGATTCGGAGGCAATACTTACAGTATAAAAAGAGCTATCTTAATTTTTCCCAAATCACAGGAAGTACAAACAACATAAGGAGAATACCAAGTATTCTGCCAATTAGTAGTCTAATGTATAAGTGGAAAGAGCACTAGTTTGGGAATTATAAATCCTATGTACAAATCCTAGTTCTCTCACTTTCTATCTGTGTAAACCAGGCAATTCGTTTCACCTCTCTTGAATTCAGTTTCCTTTAAATGAGGGAGTTTGACTAAATGGTCTCTAGGGCCCCTTGCCAGTTCTAAATCTATGCGCCTACTTTCAATCATCTCTAACATCCCTTCTAACTCCACATTTATGATCTCATGTTATATGATACAGTACAAATGAAGAGCCAAGCCTTCTCCTTATCGCCTTACAACCAAAATAGAGCTCATATGCTTTCTAAACTAGAGGAGCTGGCTCACAGTATACTTGCCAATCAATCAACAAGCATTCATTAAATCTCTACTCTTTTATGCTAATCACTGGCTATACAAAGATGAAAATCCCTATCCTAAATATTTTATATGCAATATATGCATAGATATATATGGTGGTGGTGGTGTGTGAAGCAATCAGAGTTAAGTGACTTGTCCAGGATCACACAATTAGGTCTTCCTAATTCCAGGGTGAGTGTTCTTTCTACTACATCACCTTGCTGTTTCAACCTCACAAATATTTTCAAAATAGATATCAAGTCATTTGTGTGGGAAAACTAGGAGCTGGGAGGGAGGGAGGCTCCAAAAAGACTTTTTGTAAAAGATAACATTTGAGCTGTTTTGTAGATAACTAAGGAAAAAAAGAAGTAAATATGAGAAATCACTTTATTCTAAATATCAAAAATACAAGGATGTGGAGACTAGAGATTGAATATCATATGTGAGGAATTGTAAAAAGGGAATTTTTGATTTTGGAAAGATAAGCTGGAAACAGATTGTGAAAAGCAATAAATTCAGAGGAGGTTAAATTTGATTCTAGAGCCAAAAAAAGCCATTGTAGTTTGTTGAGAGGGGTGTGTGTGTGTGTGTGTGTGTGTGTGTGTGTGTGTGTGTGTGTGTGTGATGGTGATCAGTTTTTAGCTTTGAGGAAAATTACTTGGATTGTCCTATGCAGAGAAGATTGGAGGAGGGAAGAGGACTGATTTAGAAAGCTATTGTGATTGTTTAGGTGACAGTTTATGGGAGTATGAACTAGAAGTTGTAGAAATAGATATGAAAGATATTGTGAATGTAGAAATGATGAAATTTGGCAAGTAATTGAATGCAGGAGAAGGTGGAAAAGGAGGAGTCAAGAATGATATTAAGGTTGTGAGCCTGGGTGGCTGAAAAAATGGTGGTGTCCTTGAAAATAACAGGGGCATTTAAATGATTTTGATGACTGTCTTATCAGTAATGTCCATCAACATCTACAAAGTTCAAAACACTTGAGGAAACATGATTAGAAACAAGAATGACATTTGCCAAATAATGCGAAGCACCCAAATGGCAGAGCAGTTTTACATACTGACAGTTTTATTACATGATGGAACAAGTGTGAACATGTCCCAGTCTTTTCTGCCACTGAGGAAGTTCACAAAAAAGATAACCTTAGATAACTAGTAACTTCTCACTATGATTCTTCACTCCTCTAACTCCTCAGACATATAGCTTCATATTATATAATCTTATAGCAAAATTAATGTCACTCAATATTAGTGTGATAATCCTATTTGCATTTTGATTTTAATTCAGTATAAAGAAATTTCCATGTGACAAAATTTAAATTAAATAATATTCTCAGGTTTTTAATTATTGGAAATAATTGGATGTTCTTATGCCATTACTTTATTTTGTATTTTTTCAGGATAATATGATTTTTTAGAAGGACAGTATCCTGCTTTTGAAAAAAAAAACAAAAACAAAACTCAAGGATCAAACCATTGGTTATCCACCTCTTTGATCAGACTGAAGTTGTAGTTGGGCAATGAACCTCCTTTATTTGATCTCTCATAATATGTAACATGTTAATTTGAAGGTGACATGGTATGAAGACCCTAAAATATTATCTGTGACTTGACCAAATATCAACACTGAAGAGTAAAATTTGTGTCCCCATTCCTGATGAGATTCTATTTATACACATGCTGTCTTTACAAAACCTTTTCCTCAAGTCTCAGGGATAGATCATATGATATAGTCTATCTTCTCAGGAGGGTGGGGAAAAGGAAGGGGTTTGCTCTGGTTTGAGTGGTAGATCGCTAAACTCAAATATATAATTTCTGATTACTGTTACTGGAACAATTCAAGGAAACCATTGTAGGTTTCAAAATTATTCAGAATGAATGTGTGTCCAGTCAGAGTAGGGAATGTATATGTGGGGGAGGAGAATAAGTAGTATGATCACTTCTAGAATAAGTCTTCTGCTTATTGACCTGTAAAATACATAACAGACAATATGAAATAGCAGAAATAAGCATCTGCCTTATATTTCAGGCTTAGATTTATGGCAAGTCGGAGATATATCATGTTCTTACTCCTATAGTAATCTTGACCTTAGTTCAATAATGGTACTGTGCTTATGTCTCAAATGTCACCTTTAATATGAGTGGCTCCTTTTCTTAGATCATATATATATGTATTTTTTTTTCTGATGCTAAGTATTTCTGGGAAAAGTAGGCTCAGGACAGTATCTTGATGATGGGGCTGTTTTTCAATACGGAAGTTCCTAAAACCACACTGAAAACTTATCCCTCCACCAGAAATAGTTTTTGAGGGTTTGGGTGTGGGAATAGATGAGTGAAAGATGCAGTTAGAGGCAAAAAAAAAAAAAAAAAAAAGCAGCAGCAATAGTTAGCTGGTGCTTGCAAACCCTAGATATCATTGTAAGTTCTAGGTGGTTGTAATCTCTCTTTCTCCTTACCCCGCATGCCAAACCTTTTAAAATAGCATCATCACTTTTCATCCATTCCATTCATTTACATTCCATTCATCCATTCCATGACCTATGAAATGTTCCAGGTATTCATTACCTATTAAATCTACCAAGGATTCTAACTTCTTTTGCTCAAACTGGCATTATTCCAAATTCATGAACAGGTGCTTATGGAGAAATGCCAATTTAAGCACAAGAAATTGAAGTTCCTGAGGCATTTAATGTATCTTACAACTGTCACTGGATAGTGGCCATCCCTCTTCCTCCATCCAACCCTAAAACCCTTGACTGCCTTCTCCCCACTTGGCCCTCCCACCCATACACAAAAAGGAAAAAAAAAAAAGCTAAGGGTATAGAAATCACCAGATTCTGCATAGTAATATCGTGCTCCCATCTGTGCTTAGCACAGTTAGTTAGTGCTTGACCACTATGATTCAGCTGCCTTCTCACTCTGGAATTTCCCCTAGGTTCCAGGAATTCCTAGGATTCCTATCCTGGAATAACCTTAATTAATTTTCATCCCTTTCTCCCATAAGTGCTATATTTGGGCAATGGCCCCAGGCTGGCTGTATTTTAATTTCTCTTCTGGGAAATATTTCTGACTTTCTGGAGTTGGTTATTATGTCTCCTCTTGGAGGCATTCTTCCTTCTCCCTTATACTTTTCAGTATCCTTTCATGTATTATCTTCTCCTTTTAAAATATAAGCTCCTTGAAAAAGGGATTATTTTCTTTTTTTGTATCCTCAGTGCTTAGCACAGTTTCTGACACAAAACAAGCCTTTAATAAATATTTTTTGCTTGCCTGTTAACATTCTTCCTGCTTGGCTTTAGATCCGAGAAAGATAGCTGAAGATAGGATGGTGACTGAAGTACTATAACTTTGGGATAACAGGAGAGAGATTTTTAGCTTAGATAGTTCTACATAGGCAGATCAAAGTCATAGTATAAATGAACAAAGTTAGTGGTCAGGGGTACATGATCTATCTTTCAGACTTTTAAGGGACCAGAGGAAGTAGCAGTGTCTGAATTGGAAGCCAAGGTTAGGAGCAGGACTCATGGAGAAAAAGAGCCAGAAGAAATCATGGAAAATTAGAATTATTTCAGAAATAAAAGCCAAGCTAAAACTAGACTATCAGCCAAATTCAATGAAGTTAGAATGAGGTAATGTCCATAGTTCAGAATTATTTCTGAAGAAGAGTTAGATAGTAGGTAGTAAACAGGATATTGAGCTAAACAATGCATATTATAATCAGTGTTAGTATTCAAGAGACACTTGTATTTTTTTAACATTCTTTTTTCCCTTAGTTTTCAACATTTACTCCCCACACCAATAGTATTTTATTATTTCAAATACACATAGTTTCCAACATTCATTTTTTGTAAGATTTTTTCCAATTTTTTCTTTCTCTCTCTCCCCAAGACAGTAAACAATCTGATATAAGTTAAACAGGTACAATTCTTTTAAATGTATTTCCTTTTTTTGTCATGTTGTACAAGAAAAATCAGGCCAAGAGGGGAAAAAAAAAAAACACGAGAAAGAAAAATCAAACAAACAACACACAGAAATGGTGCAAATACTATGTTTTGATCCATTCAATCTCTATAGGTCTCTCTCTGGATGTGTATAGCATTTTCCATCCCAACTCTATTGAAATTGTCTTGAATTACTGCATTGTTGAGAAGAGCCAAGTACATTACAGTTGATCACATTATCTTGCTGTCACAGTTATACATTGTTCTCTTGGTATTGCTCAATTCACTCAGCATTAGTTCATGTAAGTCTTTCTAGGCTTTTCTGAAATCATCATTTCTTATAGAACAATAAGCTACACATATCACAAACCATAGCTTATTCAGCCCTTCCTCAACTGATGGGCATCCATTCAATTTCTAGTTCCTTACCACTACAAAAATTGCTGCTACATTTTTGCATATGTGGGTTTCCCCACCTCTTTTATGATCTCTTTGGAATATAGACCCAATAGTGACATTGTCAACATTTGTTTTTATAAGATTTTGAATCTCATTTTTTTCTCCTCCCTCTCTGATTCCTAAGATGGCAAGCAATCTGATAGAGATTATATGTATACAATCATATTAAACATATATCCACATTAGTCATGTTGTGAAAGAAAACAACGAAAGCAAAAAAAAAAATAACAAGAAAGAAAAGAAATAGAAATAGTATGCTTCAATCTGTATTCCAACTCCATAGTTCTTTCTCTAGAGGTGGATAACATTCTCCATCATGAATCTTTTGGAATTGTCTTAAACATTGAATTTCTGAGAAGAGCTAAGTCTATTAAAGTTGATCATTGTACAATGTTACTGTTACTGTATACAATGTTCTCTTGGTTCTATTCACTTCACACAACATCACTTCTTGTAAATCTTTCCAGGATTTTCTGAAATCTGCCTGATCAATATTTTTTAGAGAACAGTAGTTTTCCATTACATTCATATACCACAATTTGTTCAGCCATTTGCCACTTGATGAGCATTCTCTCAATTTGAAATTCTTTGCCACCACAAATAGAGCTGCTATAAACATTTTTGTTCATGTGACTGCTTTTCCTTTCTTTCTTTTTTTTTTTTTTTTTAATGAAATCTTTGGGATACAGATCTAGCAGTCTTCTTGCTGGATCAAAAGTTATGCACAGTTTTATATTAACTTTTGGGCATAATTCCAAATTGCTTTCTAGAATGGTTGGATCAGTCTACAACTCTACTAATAATGCATTAGTGTACCAGTTTTCCCACACCCCAACCAACATTTATAATTATCTTTTCCTGTCATCTTAGCCAATCTGAGAAGTGTGTAGTGACAATTAACAGTGGTCTTAATTTACATTTCTCTAATCAATAATGATTTAGAGCATTTTTATGACTAGAAATAGCTTTTATTTGTCATCTGAAAGCTTCCTGTTTATAACCTTTGATCTTTTGTCAATTGGGGTATGACTTGTATCTTATAAATTTGACTCAGTTCTCTATGTATTTTAGAAATGAAATTTTATCAGAAACATTGCCTGTAAAAATGGTTTCCCAATTTTCTGCTTCCCTTATAATTAGTTGCATTGGCTTTATTTGCACAAAAACCTTTTGACTTAATGTAATTAGAATTATCCATTTTGCATTTCATAATGGTCTATATCCTGTTTGGTCAAAAATTTTTCCCTTCTCCATAGAATTAAGAGGTAAACTATTTTTTCTCTTAATTTGCTAATGTCTAAATCATGTAAACATTTTGACCATCTTGGCATATGTTGTGAGATATTAGTCACTGTCTAATTTCTGCCATACTATTTTTCATTTTTCATTGCAGTTTTTGTCAAATAGTGAGTTCTTATCTCAAAAGCTGCAGTGTTTGGGCTTATCAAACAATAGATTACTATGTTTATTGACACACTTCTATATTTTAAAATTCCATTATGTGTGGTCAGCATTACCCTCCTAATTTCCTTTGTATTTCACTCAATTGGGGAGCTCCTTAGCATGTTAAATTTACATTCTCCACAGCAACCACTGAATTAAAGAGCTTGTATATACTGTTCATAGATTTAGGGTTTAAAGGTACCTTGTAGGTCATTTTGTTCAGCAGTCCCTCATTGTATGTTTGTTAAATGTGCATAGCCATGTATTTGGGGATGAGTATGAATATCTAGACTCAACTATGATAGAACTAGATCCCAGCAAATATTGTTAATTTTTGGATTAAGACTGTTTCGTGGGGCAGCTAGGTGGAGCAGTGGATAGAGCACCAGCCCTGAAATCAAGAGGACCTGATTTCAAATGTGATCTAAGACAATTAATATTTCCTAGCTGTGTGACTATGGGCAAGTCATTTAACCCCAATTGCCTCAGCAAAACAAAACAAAACAACAACAACAACAACAAATCCAAATGGTGTTGAATGGACTTTATGTAGAGTTTTTGGTATGAGACACTGGGGAAGCAATCTAAAGGGCAATGCTTCAGTCTCTACAAGTCACTAAGAGTTATCCAAAATTGTGCTTATGGATAAATGTGCCCCAAAGCATCCCAATTGATTTGCCAGATACTGCAAATATTTAGCTGGAGGGAGAGTGTAATGGAGTGATCTGAGGACTTTTGAACAATTAAGTGCCCTAAATCAGTTGGTGAAATCATAAAGCTCTCAAACTCTGAGAGGCCCCATTTGCAGGATGTAAGGGGCAGGTAATTAGAGACAATGAAATTTAATAGTATGGTCCTTTCAGACTTCAGTGGTTCCATTTGCATATGAAAAGGTTAGGAAATCTTGCTGGGAATGAAAGCTTTATAATTTCATCAAGTTAATTGGGTCACTTAATTATTCAAGAGTCCCCTGATCAACATCCCATTACACTCTCCATCAATAAGTTTAAAAAGTGGGGTTTACCCCACTGGCTGATCTAGTCTGGAAAGCTTCTGATGTTGTTGCTGCTGCTGCTGCTGCTGCTGCTGCTGCGACTTGGAATCATTTCCCAGTGGCAGTTTCGAACCTTTTTTTGTTTTCTTCATCTCAGTGATACTGAATTCTGGATTATTAAACACAAATCCTTGTTTCCAACTCACAATCACAGAATTTGAAACTTGTGAATGACCTCAGCAGTCATCTAGTAAATATATACCAACCATAAATGAAGAAATTCCTATAAAAACATGCCTTGTACTTGGCTCTTTTCCATAATGAGATGATTCAGACCAATTCTAATAGATTTGTGATAGAGAGAGCCATATGCATTCAGAAAGAATAGGGGGACTGAATGTAGATCACAACATAGTATTTTCACCTTTTTTGTTGTTGTTGTGTGCTTTTTTCCTTTCTCATTTTCCCTCCTTTTGATTTGATTTTTTCTTGTGAAGCATGATAATTGTGGAAATGTATATAGAAGAATTGCATGTGTTTAACCTATATTGGATTACTTTCTCTCTAGGATGGGGGAAAGAGGGTAGTAAAATTAGTAACACAAGATTTTACACGGGTGACTGTTGAAATCTATTTTTGCATGTATTTTGAAAATAAAAAGCTATTATTAAAAATAAGAAATAAACATGCCTAGCAAATGGTAATCTACTGTTAGCTTCAAGACTTCTAAGGAGGAGGAGCCTGCCACTTCTCTAGGTAAGCCTTTTGTATAATTAATGTCTGATGTCTGTTCTCTTTTGTCTATTAAATATCAACATCCTCCTCCTTCACTCAGTGTTCTACTCCTCTGCTTACTTACCTCTCTGGAATCCTCATTCTATAATTATCAAATGCCTTGTAATTTTTTTTTTTTTTTGCTTCTTCCATCATCTGGTACTTGCAGAGACAGAGCTCCTCCCAGAAGACACTATATTTCAGGGCTTCCTTTGCAATACTGTTTTCCTCTTAAGTCACTGGTTCTAGAGTGGGGTTGAAAAAGGGACTCGGGGACTCTGAAAATCCTTGAAGGAGAAAATCTCCTTCAATTCTGCCTCAATAAGAGACCCTGCCCCAAGTCCTTTTTTTCTCTTAAATGAATTTAAGTTTTAAATGCTTGAGGAGGGAATGAAGCTAGTTGTGGTCTCTTTAAGAAACTGATTTGTGATTCTTTACAAATTGATTTGTGATTCAGATTACTCCCAGCTCCTCCTGGCTGATGCATTATCAGTTCAGGAAGCCTGCACTTTTGATTCACAAATCCTGGTCAAAAGCATCCCTTTGAATTCCAATAGGAGATCCAGGCTTGTCCCAGCCCCCATCAGATCTGAGCCAACTTGGGCTGTCCCAACCCCCATTCTAATGATCTGCAGGGGCTTCCCAACCCCCACCAAGACAAGCAATATAATGAGCTTTCATCAACTAAGGCTTTTGCAGATGGACCTCAGCAGTGCCCTTTACAGCCAGGACCTTTCTGCCCACTGGAATACTCTTTTCCAGTGCCATCTTCTCTTTACCCTCAACTATTTCCTTAACTAGACTTTAACTTTACTTCCAATCCCCATAATAAATCTCTTTTATCAATCTAGGTTTTTGGGTCTGTAAATTCCTTTACAGAGGATCTCTGCACCGCCAGAAGGGAAACTCCAGAACTCCCTACCCTTGTGCCAAATCCCAAGGGGTTGCAGGGGAGACAAAATCCTCTATTTGATTCCCTGAACCCCAAACCTGCCACTAGACCTTATTTAACTCCCTGACCACCAGAACCCCTAATTCCATTTGGGTTCCCCAAATCTAAACCTCATCAGGATTATGGGGGACTTATAACCTTGATGAGGTTTAGATTTGAGGAACCCATTGCCATATAAAGATTATACTCCCTTTATTATAATTACTCAATAATCTCTTTTCCTTTGAAGTTCAATCTATCAAAATTTATTAAACAATTCAGATCCTAATGGATATTTACCTAATGATCTTCAGGTCCCTTCTCTCTCAGAGAGTCCAGTTTTCTACCACCTCAACTCCTGATTTCCTACTAAAGGATATCAACAAAAAATGTTGATGGTTCTCCATATATCCTAATTTCTCAGTTTTCCAATCTGTTTTTTATCTCTCACCTATTCTTTCTAACTTAGTTATACACCAAGATGGCCATACTCTCGATTATATGGTTTCCATAACTAATAACTCTGAAATTCCTTTATCTGATCACAACTTAAGATCATTTCATTTTTTATATTCTTTATTCCTCCTAAACCTTTTCTTTGTCTTCACTTAAAAGGTCAGACAAGTCAGAAACTGACCTGTCTGAAAAATTTCTATTCCTTTGTGTTTAGTCATATTATATTACTCCTGCTTTGGCTATAGTTCCCTTTTCCAAATGTGGACCCCTACAATAAATGAGTTCAACTCCATACTATTATCTACTCTCAATTCCATTGCTCCTTTACTTTAATATTGCTTATACTTTATCAAGCTCCAATTTTGGATTACTATTAATTTGTTATCCAACCTTACTGATTCATACTTTAGAAGTCAGTCTTATTACTCCCCTCAATTGATTCTCTATCCTACTACAAACAGAGGTTGTTATAAATTTTTTCTTCTCTCCTCCTATCTCCTGCAGTACTTCCTGTTCCTTCTCGTCTCAGCTAAGGCCCCTGTCTCATATTTTACAGAAAAAAGAATTGAGACTAGTCACTATGAACTTCCTTTCCCTGTTCTTCATCTCACAAAACTTTGACTTTATTCCCTAGATTTATGAGGAGATATTTTGCTTCTTTTTATAGATGCTTTTGCTTTGATTTAATTTCATCCTCTTGCTTACTTTAAATGATATACACATTGATAGTTGTTCATAAATTATAGAACTATAAACTCACAGAATGCCTTGAGCCTGTATTACTCTTTCTCATTTTCTCACACCTAGAAACATTCATTCTTCATTTGTCTCATTCATTCAGTTAAATCTGGGTCATACACTCCATCTCATCTTGATTTATATCTTGCCACTGGACCCAGAAGTCTCTGGAGGGGAAAGTGAGGCAGGTGACCTTGCACAGCCCTCTGTCATTTAAATCCGATTCATTTGCAAGTCATAGCATCACTTCTCTGATGTCATGGTCTTCTTCAAGAACAAAGGAAAAACAACAATAATCATCTTGGCAAAGATACCAGAGTAGTTTGCCATTTTTTTTTTTTTTTTTTTTTTTTTGCTTCTTCCATCATCTGGTACTTGCAGAGACAGAGCTCCTCCCAGAAGACACTATATTTCAGGGCTTCCTTTGCAATACTGTTTTCCTCTTAAGTCACTGGTTCTAGAGTGGGGTTGAAAAAGGGACTCGGGGACTCTGAAAATCCTTGAAGGAGAAAATCTCCTTCAATTCTGCCTCAATAAGAGACCCTGCCCCAAGTCCTTTTTTTCTCTTAAATGAATTTAAGTTTTAAATGCTTGAGGAGGGAATGAAGCTAGTTGTGGTCCCTTTAAGAAACTGATTTGTGATTCTTTACAAATTGATTTGTGATTCAGATTACTCCCAGCTCCTCCTGGCTGATGCATTATCAGTTCAGGAAGCCTGCACTTTTGATTCACAAATCCTGGTCAAAAGCATCCCTTTGAATTCGAATAGGAGATCCAGGCTTGTCCCAGCCCCCATCAGAGCTGAGCCAACTTGGGCTGTCCCAACCCCCATTCTAATGATCTGCAGGGGCTTCCCAACCCCCACCAAGACAAGCAATATAATGAGCTTTCATCAACTAAGGCTTTTGCAGATGGACCTCAGCAGTGCCCTTTACAGCCAGGACCTTTCTGCCCACTGGAATACTCTTTTCCAGTGCCATCTTCTCTTTACCCTCAACTATTTCCTTAACTAGACTTTAACTTTACTTCCAATCCCCATAATAAATCTCTTTTATCAATCTAGGTTTTTGGGTCTGTAAATTCCTTTACAGAGGATCTCTGCACCGCCAGAAGGGAATCTCCAGAACTCCCTACCCTTGTGCCAAATCCCGAGGGGTTGCAGGGGAGACAAAGTCCTCTATTTGATTCCCTGAACCCCAAACCTGCCACTAGACCTTATTTAACTCCCTGACCACCAGAACCCCTAATTCTATTTGGGTTCCCCAAATCTAAACCTCATCAGGATTATGGGGGACTTATAACCTTGATGAGGTTTAGATTTGAGGAACCCATTGCCATATAAAGATTATACTCCCTTTATTATAATTACTCAATAATCTCTTTTCCTTTGAAGTTCAATCTATCAAAATTTATTAAACAATTCAGATCCTAATGGATATTTACCTAATGATCTTCAGGTCCCTTCTCTCTCAGAGAGTCCAGTTTTCTACCACCTCAACTCCTGATTTCCTACTAAAGGATATCAACAAAAAATGTTGATGGTTCTCCATATATCCTAATTTCTCAGTTTTCCAATCTGTTTTTTATCTCTCACCTATTCTTTCTAACTTAGTTATACACCAAGATGGCCATACTCTCGATTATATGGTTTCCATAACTAATAACTCTGAAATTCCTTTATCTGATCACAACTTAAGATCATTTCATTTTTTATATTCTTTATTCCTCCTAAACCTTTTCTTTGTCTTCACTTAAAAGGTCAGACAAGTCAGAAACTGACCTGTCTGAAAAATTTCTATTCCTTTGTGTTTAGTCATATTATATTACTCCTGCTTTGGCTATAGTTCCCTTTTCCAAATGTGGACCCCTACAATAAATGAGTTCAACTCCATACTATTATCTACTCTCAATTCCATTGCTCCTTTACTTTAATATTGCTTATACTTTATCAAGCTCCAATTTTGGATTACTATTAATTTGTTATCCAACCTTACTGATTCATACTTTAGAAGTCAGTCTTATTACTCCCCTCAATTGATTCTCTATCCTACTACAAACAGAGGTTGTTATAAATTTTTTCTTCTCTCCTCCTATCTCCTGCAGTACTTCCTGTTCCTTCTCGTCTCAGCTAAGGCCCCTGTCTCATATTTTACAGAAAAAAGAATTGAGACTAGTCACTATGAACTTCCTTTCCCTGTTCTTCATCTCACAAAACTTTGACTTTATTCCCTAGATTTATGAGGAGATATTTTGCTTCTTTTTATAGATGCTTTTGCTTTGATTTAATTTCATCCTCTTGCTTACTTTAAATGATATACACATTGATAGTTGTTCATAAATTATAGAACTATAAACTCACAGAATGCCTTGAGCCTGTATTACTCTTTGTTGGGGGAACCCAACCTGGCATTCAAAATGGATTGTGGGATAAATCCCTATCCCCTATCCTGGAGGGGTAGATGAGAAATCTTGGAATATATAGAGAATGAATTTCTTGTGTATGGTTATATAGATAATAAGTGTCCAGTGAAGACTTAAATATATACCCTTTAACCAAATTCTTTGCATCATACAATTGTCCTTTATGTCATCTACAATTTTTATTTATTTATTTAGAAATTGATTTTATGAATCACCATGACATAGAATCATCAGGAGAATATTGGCATTACAAGATCACTTATATGCCACTTATTTTTTAGTGGCATAAGGCATATTATTAAGAAAAAGTACAATCAGAAAAATGGGTGGTTGGTCATGAGAATGAAGAATAAGTAATAGATGAACAGATTTACATATAGGGTTCTAGTAGCAGGGGATGATTATTATTATTATATTTTGTTTGTGGTTTTTGTGACACAATTGGGGTTAAGTGACTTGTCTGGGTTACACAGCTAGGAATTATTAAGTGATTGAGGCCACATTTGAACTCAGATCCTCCTGACTCCAGGGTCAGTGCTCTATCCCCTGAACCATCTAGCTGTCTCAGGATTAGTATTGCTATTGGGGATTCATAGAAGAATATAGAAAAAGACAAGGATAACTTGACATAGATGAATCACAGTCTACACATTTGTAGATCAATTCAAGTATGAGAGTGTGGCAGACAAGGAAATTTTCTGGGGAAAAAAAAGGAAGGTAATAATGTACATTTCTGAAGGTTTTTTAAAAAATTAATCTTAGGTCCTCCTCTACCTTGGGTATGATCCTTGTAAAACTATAATAAAGTTTAACTTTTTAAAAATTTGCAAAACTTTGTTACAAAAGCATATATTCCTTTATAAAAAAAGACTCTTTAGGTTATGCTGTTTGGTCTCCTGACAGATCTCTTCTTATCTCTCATAATTAGCACAGTCCACAAAGGCAATGGGTATTCCCATACTTTAGAAAACATTATGATAAGGACTTGTGAAGTATTTAATCATTTAAAAATTAGCCAGCACCTAATCATTAAATCCTGTCCTGAGAATTTAGAAAGATCACACATTGTTGGGTTTCTATATATGCCATGCATACAAGCAATTCATTTATTTTATTATCTTGATTGAATCATGTTTTAAAGAAATCATGTGCCCTTGAAAAGAATTGAAAAGATAAAGCCATAAAACCTATGACTTTATCTTTACATAGAGTAATGCACAAAGTATAGGAGTAACCAAATACACTTGATATTCTAAGATAAGGAGGCAAATTTGATTTCATTCATTCATCTATCTATCTATCAACTATAATTGATGTCATAGGACACAGAATTGGAATGTAATACTGGAAGGGCATATGTTGCTTCCAAGTAACAAGATAGGTAAAAAAAAAAAAAAAAAAGATTAAGTTTACCCATCTTTCTTATTCTATTCATGAATCTGATTCCACTACTGATTGTTATGGGAGATTTGGCTTGCTTGCTTTCTGACCTGAGTTGTTTTACCTCTCCTTAAACAATTATCTAATCTCTCACCTCCCCTACTCTTTGGAGTTTACTTTATTGATGCCAAATTTACTATGGTCATCACTTGATCAATACAATCCACTATAGCTCAGAACTTCTAGTAGTTAGGATTATTGCTGCATGTCATTATATTTCTTAGCAGCTAGGTGGCACAGTGAGTAGATTCTGGGTATGGACTCAAGAAGATCCGATTTCAAATTTGGATTAAAATACTTTCTATCTGTGTGATATTGGTCAAGTTATTTGACTTCTGCTGCAGTTGCCTCAGTTTTAAAAATATGATTACAATAAAACAGCTATCTCCCAGGGTTATTCTAAGGGTCAAATGAGAATTTCATATTCATAAATATGAAATTTATTCATATAAAATATTCATATTTTAAAGCACTTAGTGCTTTAGCACTAAGTGCATTCACAAATTTACTCATTTATGAATATTCATATGCATAAAGCACTTAGTCATGCCTCACATCTATTTAAGCACTTAATAAATGCTTATTCTCTTCAATTCAAATCCAGTTATATTTTAAATTTTTTTTTTACCTCTGCAATATCTTATTCATCTACTCCTTCCTCTTGGCTTTCACAATCACCAGTCTGACTAAGACTCCTGTTTCCTAGGTTATCTCAAAACTTTTGTATTCAGCATCTTTGTCTCTGGTCTCTCATATTTCCAGTCCATTCTCCATCTGATTGTCAAATTACCTAAAACAGAGGCTTGATCCTTTCATTTCACCACTGAAGAAGTGTCATTATCTTCTCTCTTTTGCTTCTAGGACAAGGTACAAACTCTTCTGTTTGACTATTAATGCTCTTCATAATGTAGTCCCAAACTATCTATCTAGGCTTATTGCATTAAATTATTTTTCTTTTCTACAATATCACCAAATCATCCTGTTTAATATGACTCAGAAATGACACTTTGTCTGTTTACACAGTCTTTCTCATTTTCTCACACCTAGAAACATTCATTCTTCATTTGTCTCATTCATTCAGTTAAATCTGGGTCATACACTCCATCTCATCTTGATTTATATCTTGCCACTGGACCCAGAAGTCTCTGGAGGGGAAAGTGAGGCAGTGACCTTGCACAGCCCTCTGTCATTTAAATCCGATTCATTTGCAAGTCATAGCATCACTTCTCTGATGTCATGGTCTTCTTCAAGAACAAAGGAAAAACAACAATAATCATCTTGGCAAAGATACCAGAGTAGTTTGCCATTTTTTTTTCTTCACTAGATTAAGATAAACAGAAATTAAGTGACTTGCTCAGAATGATACAACAAGTAAGTGTCTGTGGATGGATTTGAATTCAGGTCTTCCTGATTCCAGGCTCTATGCCCAGAACTATCCAGCTGTCTTATAGCTTCCTTCAAAGACCAGCTCAAGTGTTTCTTTCCATAGCATCTTCTCCTGATTCTCACTGGTTGTTTATGCTAGAAGTTGCTTTGTGTCTACTTTGAATCTAATCATATTTCTTTTTTTTTCTGATTATGTGTTGATTCTCTCCATAACACATGAGATCCTTGAAGGCAGGGATTATTTTGTTTTCATTTTGTATCTATAGTCTTTAGTACAGTGGCTAGCATGGAGTAGACAGCCAATGCTTTTTGAATGAATAAATGAATGAATGAAAAAATTTAGAAAAAGTTATTCCAGAGTAACATCAATTTCTTTTGGGGCAGGATATTTATACTACTAGATTAGCAGAATGCTATAAATAGAGCATGTTTTATTTTAACAAAGCATTTTATCACGTCTCAGACTATTTGGGGGCATAAGATGGAGAGAAGTGAGGCATTCAGTGGAATAGTTAATGGATTTCAGAATTGGTTGAATGATTGGATGCAAAGAATGTTTTAATGGCTTAATGTCAACTTGGATGGACAACACAGAGGGAGCACTTGGTTACGTGTCATTTATCTTTTTATTATCAGTGACTTGGATAAAAGTATAAGTGGAAAACTTATCTGGTTTGCCAAATGACCCAGAATTAAAATAACTAACACCTATGGAAACATGGTCAGGATCAAAATAAGTCATGACAAGTGGAAATATTTGGCCAAAATTAATATTCGCAATTTATTAGGCAAAGACAAATTCTCAAGTTCACAGTAGTACCAAATCTCTCAGATGGGAGAAATATAACTACATGGCAGTTTTTTCTGGAATTTAAAAAATCTCTGGGGATTTCAGCAGATCAAAACTGTAACATGAACCAATAGTCTCTAATGAAGTCATAGGCTGAATTAAAGAGACAAGCTATGACTAGAACTAAGGAGATCACCATCCTGGCCTATTGTGCTATGGTCAGACCATACATGGAGCACTATATTCAGTTTTGTGCACTATATTTTTGTGATAAAAATAAACTAGAAATTACCCAATATGATAATGGTTTTTCTATGCCACAAATATTTGTTGGAGCTGGCTGAATTGAACATACTGATTCTGGAAAAAAGAGGACTTGGAGGGAGCATAGCTGTCTCCAAACAGCTTAATCAAGTATTTTTCACTCTATAAATCTCCTTACTTCACCAATATGCAAATGAAAGGGGGCTTTTGAGCTAGGGAATAAGAGGAGTGGTATGACCCCAGCTGTGAAAGCAAAACATTCTGTTGTCAAGATTAAGGAGAAAGATAACAGGGAAGCAAGGGTAGAAGGAGACATTTGTCTTGCTAGGGTCAGCTGCAGAGATTCTTCACTAATTGTGCCCAGGTTGAATGATCAGACTATTGAGACTGGGGAAAGCATCAATCTCATGAGCTCTAGTTTGCGCCAGATCCTCAGCTTCACACACTGGACTAAACTAAGATCCTTTCAGTTTCTATATTTTAATCTGATGACCAGATGGAATCATGAGTTAAATATCATCTGGAAATTATGTTGTTTACATTCCTTTGCCTCTAGGGGTACAGCTAAGGAAAACCAAACAAATTAAAAGTTTATTTCCTAAAACTCTTTAGCTTCTGTACTATATTTAGCAGACTTCCAGGGTCTAGGAGAGTGGGGGATTTATGATTACTAAATCCATGTTTTATTATCCATTGGATTGTTTTAATTACTGTTTATTTGTTTGCTTATTCCATTATAGGTAAAAAATAATGGTTTGCATGCATCCAAGAATGCTTATCTGCTTCTGTAGTGGCCCATCTACAATATGAGAATATTCATGTACTGTCTAGAACTAGTTGATGATAACTTAAATTTACAAATCTGCACATGTCCTAACAATGAACTAGCACTAAGACATAGAAAGGGGCAGAGCTGAGGCATAGATCATAAATGCTCTTATTGCTATAGAAAATCTGTCACTCAGCATTTCCATTTGTGGACTGCATTGGCAAATCACCAAGTTGAGGGTGGGAGTCTTTAGAACCTAGCTTTTTTTTTTCTGAACACGATGAGATAAATGACTATAAATGTCACATATAAATGAAATCTATAATGGGAAAGTGATTTCCCTTTGGCCTGCTTGTCTCCAAAGGAAAGAACTCTGTAATAGGTTCCAGTTATAAAGAAGTTGATTCAGGCTGTAAGGCAAAACATCCTAACAAAGTAAAGATCCAAATTCCAAAGGTGCAATGAGATTGGGACAAAATTGTCCCTTTATCTCCTCCTGCTTTTCCCTCCCAAACACTTTGCCTGCCCCTGATCCCCTTGGCCCTCCTTTCCTTTCCTCTCCTCCATCCCCCAGTATAGGTCTTTAAGCAAAGGCTAGATCATATCTATGACTATTATATTTCCTCAGGGTATTGCACCTAGGAAATTTTATTATTTTCAAGGTGAGCACTTTTTGAAAACAATCAGAAAGTACTTTTTTTTTTATTTAAAAGAAACTAAAATTAAGCTTTAACATTTTTAACCACTAAACTTTAATATATAAACATAATAATGAAACATTAAATAATACTTTTTTTGTTTTTAGGATTTTTTCAACTGGATGAATTTTTTATTGAATAATATATATTTCTTATTTTTATGTAGGTTAAATTAGATTCCCTAGGAAGTCTCTTCCACCTCTGAGATTTTTTGGTCACTTATTCAACTATCATTTATGAAGCATCTACTATATCCCAGGCACTTTGGAGTGAAATGACTTTCAAAAAATTAAATTCTGCTTATAAAGAATTAAATTCTATTTTTATATCTCCAAGCGATAGTCCCCAAGGCACTTTGTGTCAGTATGACTCTTTGTATAATATCTCTAATGGCAAAGTGTTTTTAATAAGATCTTAGTGCTATTGACAAGTCACTTAGTGGTTTAACATTTAATAACTATTTCCTGAAATATGGATTGCTAATACTTCCAAGTTGCATACAGAATATAATACCTAAATGATTCATCTACTAATTAGGAGCCATGAGACTTTTCTTTCTAGTTGTGGTGTGGTCACAGCTTCTCTGTGTGAGCTTGGCCAAATTTTTGTCTCATTTTCCTCTGTTGTTAAAATCTATCTAATTTATATCACACTACTGTAGGATCATATGAAAATATTTTAAAATATCATAATGTACTAGATAAATATGAAAAATTATTTTTAGTTTTCAAGAGTTGACATAAATCAAAGCCAAATATGCAAAAGACAAATAACACACTGCTGCAATTTCCTATTTCAGCAAATTTTGAAAAATAAATGCCAACCTCTCCTTTGTCAAGGATAATTGGAGTATTTGGAATTTGCTTGCTAGGAGTGCACTGTTAATTTGCAATTTACCCCTTGCTTTTAAAGTAAGTAAATCAATGATTCATAGTTTATAAGACAATTAAAAAGGAATAGTTTCTTAAGAGGCAAATTATGTTGGGAACATTACATTATACTACCTTGTTTACTACTGTGTCATCACAGAGAGTATTAAATGAGTCAATTGGCTAAATGTTATAGTTTCTCCTTGATTTAGTTTTATTTTTGATAGGGCTATAGAAAGGCTTACTCATCAAATGAGATAATATATTATTATAGCTCTTTACCAACTTTAAAATGTTATATAAGTGCTAGCTATGAAAAAAAAGAAATATATACTGAGTTTCAGAATCAAGAGTCACAGAGGCATTGTGATACAGTAATTCATTTTTGTCTCTTCCATGTGCAGCAGAAGCCAAAGGTGGAGGTACCAGTTTTGCACTGCAACACAAAGGGCTTTTTTCAGATAATCCATAAAGAAAATTAAGTTAAGTCTCATTCACAATTAACTGACAAAATGGTATCAGAATAATAACACTGTGAAATGCTATTTAGAATCTCAAGCCTTCTTTATACTTTGAATTTTTTTAGGAATGACACTCCTGTGTGAGACAAGACAGATAATGACACTGGTTGCCTATACTACAGAGAAGAAATGATAGTTTGTCTTGCTTCTAAATCGATTGCAGCCACCTGGGAAGCTTGAAAGAAAGTGAGGGCATAATTCATCATAGGGCAGATAGCTAGATACCTAGATAGTATCTTAGATTATATGACTTTGAGTTAGGAAGACCAAAATTCAAATTATGTCTTCCACATTTACTGGGTGACCCTACAGAAGTCCCTTGACCACCCTGTGCCTCAGTTTTCTCTTCTGTAAAATAAAGGGGAGATACCTGATGGTTTCTGAAGTCCTTCCCAGCTCCAAATCTATGATGCTGTGACCATGCAAATACCTGCCAGGTTTCTACTTTGGACGCTGAAGGATGTTCACTTAAAGCCCTTCACAAATCTAGCTCTAACTTATTTTTTAAAAATGTTTTTGTTTCTGATACATTGTTGGTGAAGTTGTGAACGAATCCAACCATTCTGGAGAGCAATCTGGAATTATGCCCAAAAAGTTATCAAACTGTGCATACCCTTTGATCCAGCAGTGCTACTACTGGGCTTATACCCCAAAGAGATACTAAAGAAGGGAAAGGGACCTGTATGTGCCAAAATGTTTGTGGCAGCCCTGTTAGTAGTGGCTAGAAACTGGAAAATGAATGGATGCCCATCAATTGGAGAATGGCTGGGTAAATTGTGGCATATGAATGTTATGGAATATTATTGTTCTGTAAGAAATGACCAGCAGGATGAATACAGAGAGCCTTGGAGAGACTTACATGAACTGATGCTAAGTGAAATGAGCAGAACCAGGAGATCATTATATATTTCAACAATGATACTGTTTGAAGATATATTCTGATGGAAGTGGATTTCTTTGACAAAGAGACCTAACTCAGTTTCAATTGATCAATGATGGACAGAAGCAGCTACACCCAAAGAAAGAACACTGGGAAATGAATGTAAACTGTTTGCTGTTTTATTTTTCTTCCTGGGCTATTTCTATCTTCTGAATCCAATTCTTCCTGTGCAACAAGAGAACTGTTTGGTTCTGCACACATATATTGTATCTAGGATATACTGAAACATATCTAACATATATAGGACTGCTTGCCATCTAGGGGAGGGGGTGGAGGGAGGGAGGGGAAAAATCGGAACAGAAGCGAGTGCAAGAGATAATGTTGTAAAAAAAATTACCCTGGCATGGATTCTGTCAATATAAAGTTATTATAAAATAAAATAAAATAAAATATTAATTAAAATGTTTTTGTTGGTTGGTTTTTATTTTTTAAACTTTGCTATCATTTTAAATGATAAAGATACACAAAATTTTTCTATGGTCTTGATGAAATTATAAGAAAGAGAAAAGAAAGAAAAATAATTCCTGGGATGTCTATAATTGTGAGGGGAAGATGTAGCAGGTCTTGCTTTGGTTAAGCGAGGGCAGTGCTTATTCACTTATTAATAGCACATTCTCACACACTAGTAGCAAAGAGAATAAATCCAAGGTGTGAAAATATTTCTGCTTTATGACCCATATTCTCTCAGCAATTAACTGAGTGCTAAAACACATAGATATTAGTGGAGAAGTTCTCCATACTCTTTCACCAAAATTTTGCTGCAGAAACTGGTATGGAGGTGGGGAGAGATTTAAAAAAAATTTAAAGATTTAAAGGGAAAAAAAAGACAATATCAACGCTATGGTAGCAACCTTCTAATAGCTTTTCAGCAGTGGTCAGTAGAATATCTGGATGGCTGAAACTTAACAAATAAATAGAGAGACTTGCTTGAGAGAGACATTAAAGCAACTGAAAATATATAATGTAGAAACAAAACATGTAAGCATGTAAATACCTTCCATCTCATATAATAATAACAATAGCAAGAACAATAATAATATACATAAGGCCTAAGTAATTTTTCTTACTAAACTTGGGGATGATTTTCATTTTTTCCCCCTCAGGCAATTGGGGTTAATTGACTTGCCGGGGTCACACAGCTTGTAAATTTCTGAGGTCGTATTTGAACTCAGATTCTCCTGAATCCAGAATTGGTGCTTTATCAATTGTGCCACCTACCTGGCCTGAGGAATGATGTTTTATTTGTATGATGATCCCAGCAATCTTCTTGCATGCTTTCACCGTGGGCTCAGCAAGATGGATTCTCGGCCTTTTCACCTCCAAGGTCAAAGATCATTATTTTTATGGCTATTGAGTAAAAGTCTTCAAAAGCCTCTAACATCCTTTGTTTCTCTGGAAATTTTCATAGACTGGAATGCAGAGAGGTGAATGATCATATTTAATGGGAACAATCAAGAATTCAGAGTGTCTGGGGAGATTTCTAGCTTAGGACAAATATTACAATTCATTAAAATTGCCTAATATGCAATGAAAATGGAATCCTTAACAATAACCTGAATACAGCTTTGAAATTTTCATATTGAATTTATTACATTTTCAAAAAGAAAAGAGTTGCGTTATAATCCTCTCTTTCTCTCTCTAGTCCTACTATGCAAATTGAAATGCTCATTTTATGTGATGTTTGCTAAGTTCAGAATTTTAAAAAGTAAATTTAAAAAACCCCTAAATATGTGAGTAAAATATTTATTTTTGGAAAGAGGATTGCAATAACTTACTTCTTCTCAGCTTATTTGGGCTTACTTTAACAAAAGACCACAGTGATTTCCTAACTTCTAATAGACAAAAAGACAATAAGTGAGACTAAAAAGACTGCTGGTCACCTTTCTATGTACTAAAAATGATCCCTCTAAGTTTGTTTTTGATCAGGAAGAAGGAGAAAGAGAAAAAGAAATCTCTGCCTTCCTGTCATACTGGAAAAGAGAGAAAGAAATCAAGAGGAAACAACTTAAGAAAATAAATCTTTTTTTTTTTTTAAGCTGGGGCAATTGGGATTAAGTGACTTGCCCAGGGTCACATAGCTAAGAAATGTTAAGTGTCTGAGGTCAAATATGAACTCAGATCCTTCTGACTTCAGGATTGGTGGGTGTTCTATTTACTATACCACCTAGCTACCCCAGAAAATCTGTCTTAAAAATTCTATTTATTATTTATATCTATTCAACCAACATGTTAGTTACTATGCTGGCTTCTTAGCTCCTCCTTCTTGGGGAGAGTCAGTTAAGCCAATTAATCACCCCCATCTCACTTAAAGAAACAAGAAGAATATTTTCTCAGATGGATATACCTATATTGAATCAATCAAAGGAATTTCAACTAAGTGCAATGGGAAACATTTTCTGATTGGTTGAGGAGACTGAATCACACTACGTAGGACTTGTTTACAATCAGCAAACTAGTTTATATTCATTATAGTGCAAAGTCTGCCCAGTTAATGGTAGAAGCAGTCTCAGCCCAATGCTTCAGAGAAAGCCTCCATCCTTTCTTCAGTCCTTTGACTAGGGGATAACCATGAGAAGGTGAAAGGTTTTGGAATGACCTAGAAGCAACTGATCATAGTGATTACATCAGAAGTTGAAAACACTAGACAAACTGCTGAAAGTGTCAAGACTATACAAAGAACCTAAAAGAAAGCTACTATACCTAAAAGGACCCTTGAGGATAATAGCATAAGTTGAGGATAATAGATAAGTAGCATATTTGTCACATAAGGCAAAGTGGGCTTTAGATCACTTTCCCTGCAATTTTGCATATGAGTAAGCTGAATATTTTTGCCAAATTTTCTTACTCTGGTACTTTAATTAACCTGATGTTTGACTTGAGTCATTTAAGTGATGTCTGACTCTTTGTGATCCCATTTTAGGGCATTTTTAGCAGATTCTGGAATAGTTTGCCATAGGGTTGTGTCTTGCCTAAGGTCACAAACTTAGTAAGTGTCTGAGGGTAAATTTGAACTACAAATGTGAGTCTTTTTGATTCCAGGCGAGGTGCTCTATTCACTATGAGACCTAGCTTCCATTAATGAATACATCTTTCAAAAACCCAATTTGTTTGACTAATTATTATCAATTGGGGAAGGAGCACTAATGAAAATTTATGAGTTATGACATTAGGAAGATGACCCCAACTCCTCAAGGTTATCCCTAGAACCCTGAAAGAAGATATAGCAATCATCTTCTGGGGACCCAGATACCCAGTGAAAGTGGAGGTTGATAGAATAGCTACAGAGCTGTGTTACATCAATAATATTGCTTCTTCATTCCAAGTTCTGGGAGCCAGTCCACAGGTCCATTTCCAAGAGATAAAAAATTTTAAATACTCTGCTAATAATAAAAATACTCCCTACCACCACTTTAATTATATGATTGCCATATAATACCCATTTCCAGAGACCTATACTGGCTGATCAAATGAAGGAGAATTGGATATTCTGTTCCCCATTCATTTAGAGGGTAACTAAGTGTCAGTTGATGCCTTATAATATTATCAGGGTTGCTTGTGTAATCAGGCATCTCTCCTACCTTTTCCAGGGTAAGAAAGTTAGGAAGAAAGTAAAGATTGTATTTTTTTACAATCATAAAGTGGCTGACTTGGGAAGAAAAAAAAATTTCAACACATGAAATATTAACTGCTGCTGCTGAGCTACACAAAATGCTAAGTTTTAGTTAAAGTAAGAACCTCAACATTTTCTGCCTCCTGCTGCCTTACAATTCACATTTTTACTCTTTCTAATTGTAATGTATCCTATAATCTTAAAGGCCATATTAGGTTTCCAACATGACTTTTTGATATGAAACAAACTTGTGTGGCAAGATCAAAGCAGTCAATGATTTGCAACATTATGCAAAGTCTCTCATTTTCCTGTGGACTAAAAGCATAGTGCATTTTCTAAGTTCAGTTCAGTCATTCTTGTGGAGCTGTTTTCTCTTGCCTCTGGATAAGGGCTATATCAGCACTTCTAATATAAGCTGTTAGTTTCAAGGGGCTTTACAACTTGACCAAAATAATTTTCATCATGCTGAAACTGGTAAAAGCTGTTTCTTTTGAGATAGGAGGATTTTTTTTTTTAAAGAGCAGGATTGAAATCTTGAAGGTACTGTTCTGGGATCCAACAGCTAAAAGTCTGATTTAATTTTTTTTCCTCATTTGGTTAACTATGTGCATGTTAGCTTCATACACTGTGGACTTGATGGAAAGTGATTATGAATCCAGTGTTCTGCACAAATATTGAATGAATAACTGTAAATTTGCCAAGCACCAGAAACTACTTTACCTTAGAAGCAATTGATTCTTCCAAACTTCCTTGCAAAGCCAATCCTAGACAAAATTGTAAAATGGCCAAAATTTTCTTTTAAAACTCTCTTTCCACCTGTAATCCCTACTGCTCATGTCTCTTGGTGGATTGCTTAAGCTCAGGAGTCCTGATAGAGTTGAAGCCAGTCTTCTTCAACATAGTAAGCTCCCAGGAGGGGAGGAATGGGCATCAGGCTGCCGTAGGAGGTCAGGGATTTCTAGGTCAGAAATGTTCACCCTTGTCCTCACATAAACAGATGACCTTTCTCTTTGCCAAGGCAAACTCCTCAACTTGTACCTTTGATCCCATTTGATCTAGTGTTTAGCAGATTCACTTCTTTATCTCTAATCTTTAATATTTCCTTATTATTATCATTTTCCTGCTACTAATAAGTATACTCATCTCCCTTAAAGTTAACCCCCCCAATTCTGCCATAAGCTAATGACCTCAACAAATTACTATCTCAATGGGGTCCTCAAACTACGGCCTGCGGGCCAGATGCAGCAGCTGAGGACGATTATCCCCCTCACCCAGGGCTATGAAGTTTCTTTATTTAAAGACCCACAAAACAAAATTTTTGTTTTTACTGTAGTCTGGGCCTCCAACAGTCTGATGGACAATGAACTGGCCCCCTATTTAAAAAGTTTGAGGACCCCTGATTGGTATCTCTCTTCTTTTTGTGATTCAATTTCTTGAAAAAGTCATCCTTACTGAAGTATCCATTTTGTTCCTTTTAGTCCTTTTGCATTCTGGATTCCAACCTTATCATTCACCTGAGACTGTTCCCTTCAAGGTTATTAATGATCTCTCTCTTGCCAAATAGAATGAACTTTTCTTGGTCCTCATCTTTAGTGCCCTTTCTGAAGCCTTGGATCCTCTTGGCAGTCATTTCCTGGGAACTCTTTACCTTCTGATTTTCATGATACTACTTTTTCTTGATTCTTCTTCCACCTGTCTGATCCTTTTCAGGCTTCTTTTCTGTCTTCTGGAACATGGTATTTTAGTCCCCAGGATCCTTTATTGTAGAAGTTTCCAGATCTTGGGTAATTCTGACTCCTTGATTTTAGAATTGTTTTTGTCTGGCAATTTGCATTACTTTTCCTTGAGATTGTAGTTTTGGAATTTCACAACAATGCTTCTTGTGGTTTTCCTTATGGGATCTCTCTCTGAAAATGATAGATGGATTCTTTCAATGAATTTTTACTCCTCTGTTTCTAAAATATCAAGGCAGTTTTCCTTGCTTATCTCTTGAAGAATGCTATGCAGGTTCTTTTTTTCTTTTTTTTTTTTTTTGCCTACTTTTGAAAGTGTGATTTTCTTCAGTTAGCTTTTGTATCTCTTTTTCCAGATTAATTCTACTTTTGAAAGTGTTGTTTTCTTCAGTGGATTTTTTTTTTGGGGCATTTGGACAATTGTATTTTTTAAGGAATTGCCTTCCTTTTCCAAGCTGTTAACTAGCTCTTGCATACCTTCGATTTCTTTTCACAATTTTTCTTCTGCCTCTCTTATTTGCCTTTTAGTCTTTTATGAGCGCTTTCAAGAAACATCTTTGGGCTTGAGACCAATTCATATCACTCTCTGAGATTTCTTCTGTGGATATTTTGTCCTTATCTGAGTTGGTGTTTTGGTCTTCCCTGTCACCATAGCAGCTTTCTATGGTCAAAATTCATTTCTATTCCTTGCTCATTTTCTTTCCTTTTTTGGGGATATTTCCTCTTTTTTTTTTTTTTTTTACTTTTGGTTGAGCTATTCTCTTGGGGTAAAGGGGACACTGCCCCAAGCTTCCTTTGCAGCTCTAAGCCTTGGCTTTGAGTACAGGGACCTTTTATGTTTGCAGTGGGTAGCTTTATCTACTCTTTTCAGAAAACAGCATGGTTTCTCAGATTTTGCTTTCTGAGTTGGGACTGGAGACTGTTCCACATCTACTTCACTACGAAGCCAGGACTGAGGGCCACAGTTACTTAAGACCCTTTTACCAGCTTTCCCAGAATCTGTCTAAACAGAGCTGAACACCCTTTTCACCCCAGTGAGACTGACCTTGAAGTTTTTTCAGTCTATCTTGAACTGGAAAGTGTTTTCATTCCATCAGACTCTGTTCATAGGTTTGGTTTCATATGGTTTTTGAGGGAAACTGGAAGAATTCGAATAGTTTCCTGACTTCATTCCTCCATCTTAGCTCTACCACCAGAACTGCTTCTTTTCTGAATTTTCATCTAGATCATGCTTACTAACTGTGGGTGTCATATAAGGCCCTATCCTTGGCCCTAATTTTTTTCTTGTTTCTATTTTATCTCTATTGATAATCTCCTCAGTTCCTATGGCTACAATTATCTATGTAGGTGATTTTCAGATCTCTTTATCCATCCCTAATTTTTCTTCATAGTTTCATTCTCATGTCACCAAGTACCTTTTGAACATCTCAAACTGGATGCCCAATAGACATCCCAAACTCACCATATCTGAAACAAATAATTTCTCCCCTACACCCAACCCTTCCCCTCTTTTGAAGTTCCATATTCCTATTTAAGACTCCACTGTCTTCCCAGTGATCTAAGCTCTCAGCCTTAGTCTCATCCGTTACTCTCAATTTGCATTTGGCCCCTAAATCCAATCTATTAGCAAATTTTCTCAATTCCATATTACCACCATTTTTCCTTCTCTCCTGACACTGCCACTACCCTGGAGCAGGACATCATCACCTCATACCTAGACTATTGAAGCAGAAGCATTCTGGTTGATCTTCTTGCCAAAGTTTCTCTACAATTGAACCCACTCTCCACTATTTTCAAAGAGCAAAGATTTCATTTTGTTACTCTTCCTACTCAATAAACTCCAGTGGCTACTTACTAACTCCAAGATCAGATACAAAATTCTCTATGTGGCTTTTGAAATCTTTCACAACTTGCCTGCATCTTAGTTTTCTTATATTTAACCCCCTTTCCATAATCTCTTGAATCCTACTACAATGGCCTCGGAGCTCATTTTTGCACAGGAAAATCTAAATCTCAGTTGTATTAGCATTTTCAGGTCTGGATGCTGTATCAGGAAAGCTGAGGACAATCAGATGCATAGAGTGAGGAAGTCAGGGAAGTTGCATCAAGGAAATTTCATGTGATTTTATCATAAGTTCTTGAGGAAAGGGTATCATGTTTTTGTCTTTGTGCCCCTGGCACTTTCTTACCAAAGAGAAGAAAGGATGACTTCCAATCTATTCCAATCTATCTCTAATCAAAATTTCAGGTGATCCCTTTGAAATGATCTCTCCTCATCTCTGTTTTCTGACTTTCTTGGCTTAATTCAATTCTGAGCTCAAATTTTACCTTCATCAAAAAGTTTTTCTGCTCTGTTTTCTTTCCACCCTTGCTTTTCCTCTGAGATCACCTTTCATTTACAATGTATATATCCTGTATTTGCATAATTTTTAGCATGTTTGCATTTTGTTTCCCCATTATAATGTGAGCTCTGTTGTAAGTGGGTCTCTAAAGCCAGTACCTGATTAGCTTCAAGTTTGATAATGGGATGAAATGAAACACTTGTGAGTCATTAAACAAAGGAGGCTTATAATTTGTTTAAACATAGCAAGGATACACATCAAGAATACAGGGATACATTCTTTCTCCAAATTTGGCCCCCTCCCTGACTTGTTTCCATCTGGAAATGTGTCCAGTTATTGTGCTTCAAAGTATGGGTACCTGATCTTAGTCAATATCCAAATCTAAGAGATACCTATTACATGGTTTTGGGATACTTTATGCCCTTAGGCTCGATAACTATATTAGAGTAATCAAGGACTAGTCAATTTGTATAGGGGGGAAAAGTTAGGGAAGTTGAATCAGGAAAAAATTTCAGTCTTATCATGTACCATTCCTTGATGACAAAGTACAAATGATGTTTTAGAAGACCACTACCCATTTAAATGACTGGATAGACTACCTATAGTGATACTAGAGAGAGAAGGGAGAAAAGGGGGGAGAAAACAAAACAAAACAAAACAAAAAATGGAGGAAGACAAAAGACAGAAATCATAAGCCTTTCTTTTCCTATTCAGAAAGACCAAATCTTAAAATTTTATTATTTGGTTCCATCTAATGGGTGGTCTTTATAGTTCCCAGTGTGCCTCCTAATGTAAAATGAGAATAATGAGCTAAATCAACACTAAAAATATTGGAATAGTATGGATGATAATAACGCCAATGTAGTAATAAATTTCTTCTGATGTGAGGTGATAATGTTTTGAAACAGCTCCAGGAACACCGAGGCCCCTGTATGGATATTTCTGATATAGTTAACAATTCTTCCTGTATTATAGTTATTTGTAGTAGAATGATAAATTAGCATTTTCAGGTCTGGATGCTGTATCAGGGTACATACAATCAGGGTACATAGAGTGAGGAAGTCAGGGACGTTCCCATCAAGGCAGTTTCATGTGATCTTATCATAAGTTCTTGAGGAAAGGGTATCATGTTTTTGCCTTTGTGTCCCTGGCACTTTCTCGCCAAAGAGAAGAAAGAATGACTTCCAATCTATTCCAGTCTATCTCTAATCCAGTATTTTTGGGAATAGCCTTACATGTTCTGCGACTCATGGTTTTCTCTATGAGATGGGAGACTTGATTTTGCTTTCCTTTTTCTGATTATTTTTGAGAGCACCAAGATAGTGTGTGACCTATGAGAACTTTATAAAATGATGCATTGTAGCACTTTATGGTTGAATATGTGGAAGAATGCTTTTTTTCTGAAGCACTTTATTTTGAGACATTAGGGAAGGCACCCCAAAAGAATATCTACCAAATCACTAGAGGGAACACTGTAGTGTTCATATATACACATCACATGTATATCACACATAAATATATACATATATACAGACATATACATACTCTGTCAAGTACACTCCAGTAGGCTTATTAAACTGGGGAAACATGTAAGAGGAATTTGTCCACACCTGGGAGTATACTAGAGCCAACCCTTGAGGGGCAATTATTAAATTTTCAAAGTAAGCATTTATATCAGATATCCACAAATACTACAAATCATAAGTTGATTTGTTTTTCATTTGTCTATAAAAAATGATGGAGAAAATGTTAATAATGTAGATTAAACTTAAAATGCGTACATATATTTTCCCCCCAGAGAGCTGCTTGTTAAACATTTAATACTATATCCCATGCCACGATCCCATTTAATTGTAACTAAAAAGCTACTCTAGGACGTGATACCTGTATCAGGGGAGAATGCCTCTTTATATTTCACAAATAAGTAATCAAAAGTGAAAAATAGATGTGAACAATTCATAGACATCTCTAATAAATCAACTGAAGCCATTAATAAACTAGGTTCAAAGATTCTAGGAAATTAAGTTGGAAAGGAGTGAATTACTTCAAGGTATTGGATGAAGTTAGATAATAAAATGTATTAGAATTGGTAGAAAAAATTATATACCTCCCTAGCCTCGCTATCTCACTGAATGGAAATTCTAGTAGAAGTATTCCAAAAATTGTTTCTCAATAAATGTTCCCTTGCAAAGCTAATTAAATTTAATTGGTTTATTGAGTTAGAGACATTTTTATTGGTCAATAAAGTTTGGGCTACACCAGAGAGTGTTTATGAGTAATAGTGTTAAACATCAACCTAAATCCTCAGGGTTACCCCTAGAACACTTACCTGTTTTAGTGAGATTTGGAAAAATAAACCCAGAGTCTATACTACCACCAACACACCACCATCATCAGAACAACAAAAATAACAATAACAAATTTATATGTCATTTTAAGGTTTCTAAAACATTTTCTATAAGCAGTAGTAATAATAATAACAATAAGTAGTACTTATGTGGTATTTTAGGGTTTAGAAAGGACATTACAAATATTGTTTTATCCTTACAACATTCTTGTTAGGTGGACTTATCCCTGTTTACAGATGAAGTGAGGTAAATAGAGGTTAAATGACTTGTTCAGGATCACACAGACATGTGTCTGAGGCCAGATTTAAATCCAAGGATTACTGACTTTATTCACTATGACACATAATTATTAATTTATTTTTCCCAATAACCCTGTGGGACAGCTAGGTGTGTTGGGCTTATAGTCAGGAATATCTGAGTTTAAATCTGACCTCAGACACTTACTAGCTGGGTGACCTTGGGCAAATCAGTTAGCCTTATTTACCTGTTTCATTCATAAAATGAGCTGGAGAAAGAAATGGCAAACCACTCCAGAAAATAAAGAATCAAAAATTTAAATAACTTACTTATATTCACACAGATGGTAAATTTGTGAGGTATAACTTGAATACGTGACTCCAAGTCCAGTTCTCTAGCCATGCTTCCTGGCACGAGCGCAGAATATCAATCTAAGTTGCTATTTTTGGTAGAAAATATTGGTGGTGAAATTTGCTTTAAAATATAATACTTTGTTTTGAGTGTCTTAAGACTTGATTTGACAACTTAAAAACCTTGCGATCTGGTTCTTCCTTCTGCTTGCCAACTATGGTTTTTGGTAGTTACTGTTGATATTGTTCCTGAAACCTTATTCTGCTTGGAGGATCATGACTTGAATTTGGCCTGCAGAACTGGAAGTACCACTACAGCTGGTTCATTTAGAAAATAAAATCTCCACAATGAGAAATGAAATGGTTTGAATAGGGCTTGGAATTTAGATGAAGATAGATTTATGGGACTGCGTTTCATAATTCTTCAAAAGGTAATTGTGATATCACCTTGAAGCCAAATAAACCAAGTGAATTCAGGGATTGAATGCCAATTAACTGATCAGGAATTGGGTTAGATCCTCTAGTCTTTTTGTCAAAGAGTTCTGAGGGCAACTTTGGAGACTTTACATTAATAAATAATAAAGAAATTAAGTAAAAGAGAACAGAACTCAAAATCATCATGTTTAGATCAATTGGCAGACTACTATTGAGAGTCCAGATCCAGGGAAAGCTAGTTGTTATAATGGATAGAGCATCAGCCCTGAAGTCAGGAGGACCTGAGTTCAAATCTGACCTCAGACATTTAACACTTCCTGGCTTGTGACCCTGGGCAAGATCCATCACTGAACATTCCCTAGACATAAGCAATATGCCAAGTCTGTGTCAGTTCTGTGCTGATTACTGGAAGGGTTCCAAAAAAAGAAGACTCGCTGACCTCAGTATATTAGGGAAACACAATTAACATAAATCATATCAAATCATATTTTTACTGAATTGCCACTTGGTGTTGAAATGAATCCTCTGTGAGATAAAAAAAAAAAAAGAAGCCATGCCTTTAACTGCATGACCTTAAAAAGCTGACAAGTTGGGGAGAGAATGCTAAACATATGAAAAGTTCTATAACTGGGCTTTAATGACAACTAACATAAGCAGGTGGTGGAATAGTGGATGGAGTACCAGACCTGGAGTCAGGAAACTAGAGTTCAAATTAGGCCTCAATTTTTTTTGTACTTTTTAAAATTATTAAATCTTTTTTATTTTCAAGACATATACAAAGATAACTTTCAACATTCACCCTTGCAAAACCTTGTGTTCCAAAATTTTTCCCTCCCTTCTCCCCACTCCCTTCCCTAAATGGCAAGTAATCCATTATATGTTAAACATGTAATTCTTCTATACATATTTCCACATTTATCATGCTGCCCAAGAAAAATCAGATCAAAAAGAAAAAAAATGAGAAAGAAAAAAAACAAGCAAACAACAATAAAAAAGAATGAAAATACCATGTGAATCCACACTTAATTCCCACAGTCCTTTGTCTGGGTGCAGATGGCTCTCTTCATCATAAGACCATTAGAACTAGGTCTCAAATATTTACTGTGGCTCTGAGCAAGTCACTTAAACCCAATTTGCTCCTCATCTATAAAAAAGAGACTCATTGAAATAGGAAATGAAAAATCACTCCAGTTTTTTTTTTTTTTTTTTTTTTTTTGCCAAGAAAATCCTATGAATTTCCATGGGGTCACATATAGCTGTACATAACTAAATAACTGAACAACAATAGAAAGAGAGGAGATATTATAAGGAAATATATAAAACTAGGTGACAGAGTACAGAGAGCATGGAATTTGTGATCAGGAAGACTCCTCTTCCTGAGTTGGAATTTGGCTTCAGATAATTACTAGCTGCATGATTCTGGGTAAGTCATTTGATCCTATTTGCTTCAAGTTATTCATCAGTAAAATAAGCTGGAGGAGAAAATGGCAACAATTCTAATATATTTGCTAAAAAACACTCTCCAAAATACAAATGGGATCACAAAGCATTGGACACAACTATCACAACTCAATAACAACAACAAATATGTAAAACATAAGTCACAAAACAGGAGAAATAAACTCATTAAATTTTACGAGTCTATGACTAAATAGTTAACTCAAACTATGAGTGCTGAGAGGAAATGGAGATCAATAAATGCTGGAATGTCAGAGAAGGCATAACTTGAAGAAGTGAGCCCTTCCTGAGACTGCCCAAACTGGGTGATGTTGTTTGGACCATTATCTAAGCCAGCCCTAGCTAATAATAAGGAGAAATAAATAGATAATGATTTATAAGCTGAGCTGGATCTTCATCTTCCCCTAGGTAAGAGGTGTTATTGTTCATGGAGGTTATGCATTCCCTAATATGGTCCAAACCATAATGAAATATACTTCCTATATCAATGTATTGATGTATGAAAAAATATATAAATATGTGTGCTTTTGATAATTATAGAAACACATTTAGAAGAATTGCACGTTTAACCTATATTGGATTGTTTTGGGGAGGGGGAAGAAGAGAAGAGAGGAAGAAAACTTTGGAATGCAAGATTTTACAAAGGTGAATGTTGAAAACTATATTTGCATGTATTTGGAAAAATAAAATATATATTTTTAAAGTGTGCTTTCTAAGTCAATATGTGGGGATTTTAATGTACCATTTAATGACCCTTTTTCTTTAAGTCTGTTACTACTACCTCAGATTATATGTCTATGTATTTATCTGTTATAAATGTATATATTATATGCATATGCATGCATGTAATGCAAATGTATTTAATCCACATATATAGGAAATATATACATGTATGTATACACATACAATGTATTAGCAAATATACACATGCACATATATAATTATATATGTATGTAAATATGCATGTATCTATGTATGTGTGTGTTTACACATACAAAAGGGAAGAATGAAATGCTGATGGAAAGGACTATAATATACTGTGTTCGCCAATATTTCTCTATTCCAAGTATCCCAGCACCTAAATTTGTACCACTGAGGAGGATTTTAATTCCCACACTGACTTGCACCCAAAATGCCACTCAGGAAACTAGTACATTTTAGAGCAATTAGGAAAAGTTTTTGAATAGATTTAAAATAAACAGCAGTTTTTAAAACTGGGAGTCAAGGATTGTTGAGCAAGATAGTTATCTTTCTTCATTTTTAAATTGACTAAAATCTAGAGTTGAATACTTTTGTTTTCTAAACCATGATCACTATGGATGATATCTCAATATATCCTGTGAAGACTTGACTATGTCCTAGTCTGATCCCCTAGGATACACACACACACACACACTAGAACAAATTCTAATATATGCATATATTTAAATTTGTTCTAATTGATCAACTAGCACTTATTAAACACCATGTTCCCTGCACTATGCTAAGCACTGGGGATTTTTTTGTAAAGCAAAAATAATTTTTGCCATCAAGGAGCTTATGTTCTATTATGGAAGACATAGAGTTAATGAAACATAACATAACATTAGAGGGAAAAGCACTAGCAACTGGGGAGGGATAAAAGAGACTGGAGAAGGCTTCCTGTAGAAGATAATGCTGGAGCTTAGTCTACTGATTGCCTTGACTTTCTTAAAGTCCAAAATCCCATCTTCTGTAGGAAGCCTTCCCCAACCCTTCTTAATTCTAGTACCTTCTTTCTGTTAATTATTTGCTATTTATGCTTTATATATTTTATTTTGTATATATTTGTGTGTGGTCTCCTCATAAGATTGCAAGCTCCTTGAGGACAGAAACTATCTTTTGCCTTTTTTTGTATCCCCAGTGCTTAGCACAGTGCCTAGCACATAGTAGGTATTTAATAAATGGAGCAAGAGAGGATCCCATATGTGTAGTGAGAACCCCACATGAAGAGAGGGTTGTCATTGTATGTCTTGAGGATAGGCAGAAGAGACATCTCTAGTCTCATCTTTCCTCACCCTTCTTCAAGGAAGACTTTTAATTACTATCAAGAGAAGAAGCAAAAGTCTGGGGCCAAAAAGCTTTGCTACTTTTCTCTCCTCAGAGAGAAGAAATACCATGCTGGAATTGTATCTCTCCACTTGGGATATGAGTTCCTATTTAACTTCTGATCACTTGGTAATTTTTAGGGGACCCTAAGTTCGATATCTAAGGATTGACTCCTTTCTCATCAAATACCATTTTCACAATGAACACATAGTGAATAGCAAAGAAACATATTTATTCAAATTAAAGCAAAAAGAAATCAGAGGAAATATACACAAGAGAATATATACTAGACAATACAGAAAGAAATAACTCTTCTACTAAAGGTGAGATAACTCAACTCAATCTTTTACCCAAAGACAAACTCACCAAAGTTTCTAGAAAATCAAGCTGGGACTAGGGACACGATGAAATTTGTCAGCTCTTCTAAGTGTTTCCAGATTTTTTCCCCCTCAGCAATCTGAAATAAGGTTGGCCTTACTTCAGTTCCCCCTTGAAGCTGGAAGCTAATAGCACCAGAAACCACTTGACACTTGCAGATACAAGGCTTGGAGAGTTCTGAAAGCCTGAACAAGGTTGGAGCTCACTCACCTCTCACTAATTATGGCCTGTTCTTCATATGGATCAGAGAATCCATCTCCACCTATAAGGAGAGAGTCCTGTATCATTTTGGGGCTTTGAGACAGGTGTTACATAAATGTATGCCAATTAAATGAATCCAGCTATTCAAGAAGCAGAGAGAGGTAGGAAGAGCATTCTAGGAATCAGAATATAAAAGCACAGAAACCTGGGATGTTGTGTTTTGTGTGTGTGTGAAATAGCAGGTAGACCAGCATAATCGACCATAGAGTAGTAGACATGAGGAATAGGTAAGAAGATTGTAAAAAAAAATCCCCAGGACCAGATGGATTTACATGTGAATTCTACCAAACATTTAAAGAACAATTAATTCCAATGTTATATAAACTATTTGAAAAAATAGGGATTGAAGGAGTCCTACCAAACTCCTTTTATGACACAGACATGGTACTGATACCTAAACCAGGTAGGCTGAAAACAGAGAAAGAAAATTATAGACCAATCTCCCTAATGAATATTGATGCTAAAATCTTAAATAAAATATTAGCAAAAAGATTACAGAAAATTGTCACCAGGATAATACACTATGACCAAGTAGGATTTATACCAGGAATGCAGGGCTGGTTCAATATTAGGAAAACTATTAGCATAATTGACTATATCAATAACCAAACAAACAAAAACCATATGATCATCTCAATAGATGCAGAAAAAGCATTTGATAAAATCCAACATCCATTCCTAATAAAAACACTTGAGAGCATAGGAATAAATGGACTTTTCCTTAAAATAGTCAGGAGCATATATTTAAAACCATCAGTAAGCATCATATGCAATGGGGAAAAACTGGAACCTTTCCCAGTAAGATCTGGAGTGAAGCAAGGTTGCCCACTATCACCATTATTATTTAATATCGTATTAGAAACACTAGCCTCGGCAATAAGAGTCGAGAAAGATATTAAAGGAATTAGAGTAGGCAATGAGGAAACCAAACTATCACTCTTTGCAGATGATATGATGGTATACCTAGAGAACCCCAGAGATTCTACTAAAAGGCTATTGGAAATAATTCATAATTTTAGCAAAGTAGCTGGCTACAAAATAAATCCCCATAAATCCTCAGCATTTTTATACATCACCAACAAAACCCAACAGCAAGAGATACAAAGAGAAATTCCATTCAGAATAACTGTTGATACCATAAAATATTTGGGAATCTATCTACCAAAGGAAAGTCAGGAATTATATGAGCAAAATTATAAAAAAGTCTCCACACAAATAAAGTCAGACTTAAATAATTGGAAAAATATTAAGTGCTCTTGGATCAGCCAAGCGAACATAATAAAGATGACAATACTCCCTAAACTAATCTATTTATTTAGTGCTATACCAATCAGACTTCCAAGAAAATATTTTATTGATCTAGAAAAAATAACAACAAAATTCATATGGAACAATAAAAAGTCGAGAATCTCAAGGGAATTAATGAAAAAAAAAATCAAATGAAGGTGGCCTAGCTGTACCTGATCTAAAATTATATTATAAAGCAGCAGTCACCAAAACCATTTGGTATTGGCTAAGAAATAGATTAGTGGATCAGGGGAAAAGGCTAGGTTCACAAGACAAAATAGTCAACTATAGCAATCTAGTGTTTGACAAACCCAAAGCCCCTAACTTCTGGGAAAAGAATTCATTATTTGATAAAAACTGCTGGGATAATTGGAAATTAGTATGGCAGAAATTAGGCATGGACCCACACTTAACACCATATACCAAGATAAGATCAAAATGAGTCTATGACCTAGGCATAAAGAACGAGATTATAAATAAATTAGAGGAACATAGAATAGTTTATCTCTCAGACTTGTGGAGGAGAAAGAAATTTGTGACCAAAGATGAACTAGAAACCATTACTGATCACAAAATAGAAAATTTTGATTACATCAAATTAAAAAGCCTTTGTACAAATAAAACTAATGCAAACAAGATTAGAAGGGAAGCAACAAACTGGGAAAACATTTTCACAGTTAAAGGTTCTGATAAAGGCCTCATTTCCAAAATATATAGAGAACTGACTCAAATTTATAAGAAATCAAGCCATTCTCCAATTGATAAATGGTCAAAGGATATGAACAGACAATTTTCAGAGGATGAAATTGAAACTATTACCACTCATATGAAAGAGTGTTCCAAATCATTATTGATCAGAGAAATGCAAATTAAGACAACTCTGAGATACCACTACACACCTGTCAGATTGGCTAAGATGACAGGAAAAAATAATGATGAATGTTGGAGGGGATGCGGGAAAACTGGGACACTAATGCATTGTTGGTGGAGTTGTGAACGAATCCAACCATTCTGGAGAGCAATCTGGAATTATGCCCAAAAAATTATTAAATTGTGCATACCCTTTGATCCAGCAGTGTTTCTATTGGGCTTATATCCCAAAGAAATACTAAAGAAGGGAAAGGGACCTGTATGTGCCAAAATGTTTGTAGCAGCCCTGTTTGTAGTGGCTAGAAACTGGAAAATGAATGGATGCCCATCAATTGGAGAATGGCTGGGTAAATTGTGGTATATGAATGTTATGGAATATTATTGTTCTGTAAGAAATGACCAGCAGGATGAATACAGAGAGGACTGGCGAGACTTACATGAACTGATGCTAAGTGAAATGAGCAGAACCAGGAGATCATTATACACTTCGACAACGATATTGTATGAGGACATATATTGATGGAAGTGGATTTCTTTGACAAAGAGACCTGAGTTTCAATTGATAAATGACGGACAAAAGCAGCTACACCCAAAGAAAGAACACTGGGAAACGAATGTGAACTATCTGCATTTTTGTTTTTCTTCCGGAGTTATTTATACCTTCTGAATCCAATTCTCCCTATGCAACAAGAGAACTGTTCAGTTCTGCAAACATATATTGTATCTAGGATATACTGCAACATATCCAACATATAAAGGACTGCTTGCCATCTAGGGGAGGGGGCGGAGGGAGGGAGGGAGGGAAAAAAATTGGAACAGAAACGAGTGTCAATATAAAGTAATTATTAAATAAAAATTAAATTTAAAAAAAAAAAAAAAAAAAGAAGAAGATTGTAAAAGTAGAAAGGGATCAGAGCTTTGAATAACTAACCAAACAAGTTAAATTTTGATGCTAGAGCTATTAGGGAGGCACTAAAGTTTATTGAGTAGGGGTAAAACATTGTCAGACCTACTTTTTAGTAACATCACTTTGGCAATTATATGGATTGGAATGGGGAGAGATTTGAGGAAAGGAACACCAATTAGAAAACTGTTTCAATAGTCCAAGAAAGAGGTAAAGAAGATATGATGTTAGCTGTGTAAGTGGAGAAAATGAAGCCTATGCAATAGATGTTGTAGAGAAATAAATAAGAATTATCAATACATTAGATATATGGATCAAGTGATAAGGAGACTGAAGTGTGGTCAAGCAGATAGGAAAGAACTAAGTGTCCTGAAAATCTTTAAAAAAAAAGAATCTGTGAGGAAAAGATAGTTAACAGTGTCACATATTGTAGAGAAGTTGGGAAGGATGAGTATCAAAAAAAAGGTAAACAGATTTGAAAATTGAGAAACGGATCATTAGTAACTTTGGAGAAGACAATTTTAGTTGAACCTTAGGATATATTTCTGAATACTTAGAAGGAAATGAAAAGAAAGTGTAAACTCCCAAGTGCAGGTAACTTTTTCAAATTTAGCTGAAGAGAGAAGACATATAGGATAATAGCTGGCAGGGATCTAGTGTGGATTTTATTTTATTTTACTTTTTTAAGAATGGGGGAAGATGAGCTGGAAGGAAATTGTAAGTGGAGAGAGATGAAAACTAGAGTGAAGGCAGGAATAATAACGTGAGTGACCTGCTAGAGAATATAGGGGATGGTTTAAAAGTATAAATAGAAGGATTGTCCTTGTCAGGAGAAGGAGAAGGACACCTCTTTATTGAAGAATGAAGGAAGAAATGGTAGAGCATAAGCCCAGATGAATGTGAGATGAAGAGAAAGAGAAAAGGACTTTTTATGAAATCACCATATCATTTTACAAACATCTTCAAATGAATAAAGGGAGAGAGTGCCATGGGAAACTTAAGAAGAGAAGGCTATCGTGAATTCCATTCAGAGGCACATGGACAAGACTGAAGAAGGAAGAAGGTGGGAATAAAGCAGAGTTGCTACAACAATAACAAAAATGCTGCTGTGGATATTTGGGTATAACTTTTCTTCCTTTGTTTGATAACATTGGAGCATTTGGCCAATCCTGAGGCCACTAGATCCAAAAGTCTAAAGAGTTTAATAACTTATTTCCCTTCATTTCAAATTGCTTTAAACTAATTTATAAAGGCACCTAGAGTGCATTAGCATTTCTGTCTTCTCAAAGCTCCTTGATTTGTGGATTCTGAGTTTTCATGTGCATTTCTCACAGGACAAGTGATTTGGAGTGTTTTCAGCATAGAGCTGATGGTTTGACATTTTTCTTTTGAAGATTGTTTTTTCATAGTCATTGACCTTTTACAAAATCTATTAGGGAATGACCATTTGGTCTTTTCTTTCTGCATCAATTCTCTGTAGTTTTTGGAAAGCACACTTTTTTTTCTGAGAATTGGAAGAAAGGTTTTATTCCACTTGATAGGTTCTCTTATTCTAGTTGCAATAAATTTGTTCATATAAAAGCTTTTTCTTTTTATATAATTTAAGTCGCTGATTTTTGATCATCTTTTTCATGATCAAATCTCAAACTAAATCTAGAAAATATCTTCTTCTGTTTTCTATTTTTAAGTGATTTGATTATTTACATTTTAGATTATTTAATCATTTGGAATTTATTGTTGAATATGATGTTAAGATGCTTCTAAACAACTTTCCAGTTTTCTTAGAAGTTCTCTTATTGTAGGCATGGCTTTAAAGCTTTCACCTTCTTGGTTTGGGTTCAAGTTGGAACAAAATGAGACACTCACAAGTCACTGAACATTTTAAAAGGATGTTAACTTGTTCTAATTTTGTAACTAACAGCAAGGATATGCAACAAGGATACAGTAGTCCTTACCTTCTATGGATGTGAATGTTTTTCTCTACTGGGTTCCATCTGGAATGAGTCTGGTCATCTGGTCAGTCAGTAATGGATATAATAACTTGCATGGTCTCACACACCCACCAAGTCTCAGAAGCCCAGAGTTCACATGACTTGGACAATTAGCTGGCTCAGGGCAGGAAGCTGGGACCAGTCAGATTTCATGTGAGGAGGAAACTACACCAAGGAAGCCTAGGGAAGCAGGGGCTGAAGACACTTATGTGGCGGGCATTATATATGGGGAGGAAGTTATATCAGAGTTAGAAAATCATACTATTATTTCTACAGAGAATAAAACATGAAAAATTTGTGCCAAACTACAAGAAGTAATACTTCTTTGTAAGGCTGCCTGTTTCTTGATAATCTCCCCCGTCTTCTGCAGCAGATTACCCACACTGCCCTCCCCATTCTCTTCCTTATTTTTAGTCTCTCCCCAACATTGTCATTTTTCTTTTCATCCTTAAATCTTCACTTGGACCAACAATCCCTGCTAGTTATCATCCTATATCTCTCCTCCCCTTCTTGGTTAAACTTGAGAAAATCTACATTAGGAACCTCAGTTGCTCCTTTCATTCTTTTTCTAATGCCTACAAACATGCCCATTTCTCTCCCTTCCAGAGAAAACTCATTTGATTTTTTCATCTCCACCAACTAATGTCCTATATCTCTTCTTCCTTTTGTAAGTAAACTCCTGGGAAAGGCCACCTAAATTAAATGCTTCTCTTTGTCTCCCTCTCCTCAACTCCTTGTCATTTGTCCTTGGCCCTTATCAATCCACTGAAACTTAGTTGCCAAATCCAATGACCTTTTCTCAATCCTCATTGTCCTTGACTTCCCTGCCTACTTTGATACTGTTAATTACTCTCTTCCCCTTAATACTCTCTTCTTTTGAGGTTTTCAGGGCACCACTGTTTCCTACTTATCTTCCAACCTATCTGACCCCTTCTTCTCTATCTCCTTTGCTAGATCTTTCTTCAGGTAATACTCTCTGACTATAAATGTCCTTCAGGGTTCTGACCTGGGTTCTCTTCTCTTTTCTTTCAATACTACTTCACTTGGTGCTTATCAGCTTTCATGGATTTAAATATTATCTTGTCATAATTCTCACACCTATCTTTTGCCCCATTTTCTCAGCTGACTTACAGTCTCACCTCTCCAATTACCTTTCAAACATCTTGACCTAGATGTCCAATAGGCATCTTAAACTCAAAATGTCCAAAACAGAACTCATTCTCTTTCCCCCAATCCTCCCTCAAACTCCCATTTCCATATTACAATAGAGGGCAACATTTTCCTCCCAGTCCCCAAGACTTGCAACCTATGAGTCATCTTGGATTCTGCACTATCTCTCAATCTCCATATCCGATCTGTTGCCAAAACATGCTGATTTCATGTTTGCAACATCTCTGTAATACTTCCTTCTGACATTGCTACCTATCTAGTGCCGATCTTCATTATCTTATACCTTCACTATTGCAATGACCTGTCGGTCAGTTTGCATTAAAATGATTTTCCTAGAACACAAGTCTGATCATGATCCCTCCTTCCAATATGTTCCAGTGGTTTCCTATTGCCTCCAGAAACAAAGAGAAAATGCTCTGTTTAACAGTCAAAGTCTTTCATAACCTAACCCTCCCCTAACTTTCCAATTTTCTGAACGTTTTACTCTTCTACACATACCTTCCACATTGATCTCCTGGCTGTTTAGGGAACATTCCATCTCTCAGTCCCACATATTCTCTTTTGCTGTCCCTCATGCCTGAAAGTCCCCTTCTTCTTCTGGGAGGATTGAACTCCTAGGATTCCTTTAAGTCCCAAATAAAATCTTACCTTCTATAAGAAGCCTTCCCTAATCCCTCTTAATTCTTCTTTCTCTTATTTCCTATTTATTCTCTATATGGCTTGCCTTATATATATTTATTTGTATATTGTCTCTCCTACTAAAACATATGTTTCTTAAAGGCAGGAGCTATTATTTGCCTCTTTTTGTATCCCTAGCATTTAGCATAGTTTCTAGCACATAGTAGACATTTAATGAATATTTATGGATTGGCTCTTAAACATCTGTAATATGTTTTCTGATCCCATCAGCCAAATAAAATAACCATTTCTTTTTTTAAAAAAAAAGTTTTAATCATCCAAGATCTACCATGTCATCTGAACCGTTCCTTCCTTTTTTTTTTCCTGGAAAATGATTGTTATCTTTTATTTTTATATTACCACCATTTCCCAATATCTCTTTCCTTTCTTTTTTTTAAAATAACTTTTTATTGACAGAATCCATGCCAATATAATTTTTTTACAGCATTATCACGTGCACTCACTTCTGTTCCAATTTTTCCCTTCCCTCCCTCCACCCCCTCCCCCAGATGGCAAGCAGTCCTTTACATGTTAAATAGTGAACTATTCCTTCCAAATGAGAAAAAAAAAAAAAAAAAGCAAAACTCATTATGGATAGGTATAGTCAATTAAAAAAAAAAAAAACATTTGCACGTAGGCTTTCTCTCCCCCTGCCCAAATTGTCTCATTCTGCATTCTGAGTCCTTCACATATGAACTCGCTGTCAGAAGTTGCATAACATGTTTCATCATTAGTACCCTGGAATCCCAATTAGTCATTGCACTGATAAGAATTCAGCACAATTGTGTGTTCCATCACATTTATATAACATAACATATTTATTTATTCTTCAATTTATAACTATTCCTTCAGGTTCCTTCCTTTACCCTTCGAAAATGATTTGTAAATCTATTTGTACATCTTTAGAGTTTGTTTTCCTTATATCTATTTGCTTATGTCTTCCTTGTTTAGCCCTCCAATTCCCACAGCTTCTCTCTTTGCACTATTTCATTATTGAATAAAACTTCTGTACCCAACTCTCGGTGTGTATTCTTCCTCTTTTTGAGAAGGAGAGAGTTCGTATCAATTATTCTCCCCTCTCTCTTCTCCTTGTGTATAGTGATATTGGAAATTTCTGGAAATCCTTTATTTTGTTAAATATCTGTGTGTTCCCTTGTGCAGCATTATTCTCAATTTTACTGGGTAAGTATTCTTGGCTATAAGGTCATATGTTTTGTATTCTGGAATGTTGTATCCCTAGCTTTGTTCTCCTTTATAAAGGTGGATGCTAAATCATGCATGATCTTTATCATGTGCGGCTCTTGGTACATGAATTCTATCTTTCTAGCTGGTTATATATATATATATTTTTTTTTCTTTGATCTGGAAGCTCTGGATAGGGGGAATTTTCATTTTGGGATTTCTTTTAGGAGGTTATTCTATTTATACTTTGCCCTCAGATTCTAAGATATATAGTCTTTGACAATTTCTTGAAATATGATTTCTAGGCTCTTATTTGGGGTCATTGTGTTCCACTAGTGCAATGAGATTACACTTTCTTTCCCTTCATCTTTATTCTAGGAGTTGTTTTTTGCCACAAGATAACTTTGTAGTGTCTCCCATTTTTAAACCTTTTGGCTTTATTTTAATATTTCTTATTGCCTCATGGGTCTATTCAAATTTGTAGAGTTTGTTGCTTGAGTAACAAGTTGCTCTTCTGACAACCTCTTAATTCTCTTTCCCATTTTTTCTTCCATCATTGTTATTTTTATCTAATTTTCTTCCTCAAATACTTTCATTTAATTTATTAAATTTTTTTCAAACTCTTTTTGAAAACTCTTTATCTCTTCCAGGAATTCTAATTGAGTTTTTGCTCAAGCTGTGTTTTTGTCTAAACCATCGCTTAGAGTTGTTTTGGAATCATTTTCTTCTTCTGCGTTTTTGTGTCTTGAGATTCCCTGCCAACATAATAGCTTATTGTGTTGGGAATTTTTTTGTCTGTCTATTCTTTTTTTAAAAATTATTATAGCTTTTTATTTAAAATATATATGCATGAGTAATTTTTCACCATTGACAACTGCAAAACCTTTTGTTCTAATTTTTCCCCTCCTTCCTCCTACCCCCTCCTCTAGATGGCAGGATGACCAATACATGTTAAATATATTAAAGTATAAGTTAAATACAATATACATATACATGTTCATACAGTTATTTTGCTGTACAAAAAGAATCGGACTTTGAAATATTGCACAATTAGCCTGTGAAGGAAATCCAAAATGCAGGCGGACAAAAATAGAGGTATTGGGAATTCTATGTAATGATTCATAGTCATCTTCCAGAGTTCTTTCACTGGGTGTAACTGGTTTAAGTCATTACTGCTCTATTGGAACTGATTTGGTTCATCTTATTGTTGAAGAGGGCTATGTCTATCAGAATTGATCATCATATAGTATTATTGTTGAAGTATACAATGATCTCCTGGTCCTGCTCAGTTCACTCAGCATCAGTTCATGTTAAGTCTCTCCAGGCATTTCTGAAATCCTCCTGCTGGTCATTTCTTATGGAAAAATAATATTCCATAACATTCATATACTATAACTTATTCAGCCACTCTCCAATTGATGGGTATCCACTCAGTTTCCAGTTCCTGGTCACTACAAACAGGGCTGCCACAAACATTTTGGCACATACAGGTCCCTTTCCCTTCTTTAGTATCTCTTTGGAATACAAGCCCAGTAGAAACACTGCTGGATCAAAGGGTATGCACAGTTTGATAACTTTTTGAGCATAGTTCCAAATTGCTCTGCAGAATGGCTGGATGTATTCACAATTCCACCAACAATGTATTCTTCCAGGCTATTCCCTGACATTAGATTTGATGTTTGGGCTGGGCTCTGCAACACTTCAAGAGGAAAGATCTGGGTTAGACCTGTTGGTCTTTCTTGGAGTATTGAGTGTTATATTATTCCAGCATATGGAGGGGGGGGCAGATCAGGGACCTATTTACTGCTTGCATTGTCTGATATAGGGCAAAGTCTATTTTTTCTGCTCCCTTGATCTGAGGTCTTCAGGTTTATGATTTGAGTTTGGCTCTGTGCTCGAGTAGACTATTGCTGATTTCTACCTCTATCAGCCAGTTTAAAAAACAACAACTTCTATTGGTTCAGTAGAAGAATCATTGCTCTCCTTTAGTCTGGGATTACTACCTTAGTTATTTCTCTGTAGGCTGACCTAGATACTGGCTCTATTAGTCAAAAAGTCATTTATTAAATATTAAATAGCATTTATTAAATGCTATGTGCCAGGCATGGCTAAGTGATGGAGAAAAAGTTCTTGTCTTTACTTGGCTCATACTCTACATAACAAACATGAAAATGACAGGTTACCTATAGGATATATATATATAATAGTATAGATAGAGCATAATGCCAAAGGAAAAGTTATAATCAGAAAAAGCCTTCTCCTTCTGGTTGAGAGAAACCAAAACTCTTCATTCCATTTGGAACTCATCCCAATGGGACAAGAATTAAATCGTCTCATTTGTTCCACCAACTATAATGTATAATTTAGCTTCCACCCAAGCTAGAGCATTTTGCGTTTCCCTACTAGTGTAAAGGTTGCTGAATGATGGAGAGAATAAGGATAATGATGTTGTTGACTTGTATCAGGAATTTATTCGGTAAGTCACAAATGTTTTTTTGAGAGATATGTAGATAGGCGACATACCAGAGAGAGAAAGAAAAAGAATTTGAAATAGTTGATATGTATGAGAATCCAGTCTAATCATGTTTATGGACTTGCTTGAAATTTTGAGAATGGACCTTTTCTGGGTGAGATTCTTTTATTTATCCTAATTTAGACTGAGATCTCATCCTGTTCCCAATTCAAGAGCTCATCAGTATATCTTAATTTGTATAATTTTTTTTTACTTCTGTTTACTCCTTCCCTGGATAAATAGCTTTATTTACTATTTGACATTATTTGGTATGAATGAAAAATTAACTGAATGTAATTTGTGATGGTGTTCTGTGTGAACATTGTTTCATAGGAAGAGACCAAACTAGTGTGTATGAGTTTGGTGATGTCTTCTTCCCTTAAGAATAATCAAGGAAGCAATTTTGCTTTTTAATTCAGATCCATACTCTTAGATCAAAAATAACTGAGGGGCAGAATATAGACATAATTCTAGCCCAATTACCCTCTTTAAGACTTTTGGTTAAAAAAGCTACCAGCCTTTTTTTTTTTTTTTTTTTTTTGGAGTAATTCCAGGGCCTATCTGTCCCTCTTACACAGCTAGTATGCTGAGAATATAGAAATGGGTTCTCCATAGGCAGACCAGATTTCAGATCATATTTATCTGTGGAATTGATGAGCTGTGTCTATATTAATTGAAACATCCAACACAATAATCTTACATTTGGCCAATATATCACATATGTAATTTTGGGCAAGTCTTTCAAATTCTCTAGACTGAGCTTCCTGGTATTTAAAAAAAGGAATCAGACTAATAATCTCTAAAATTCCTCATGGTGCTGTTGGTAACTTTTGAGATCTGTTTATTTCACAATTAATCAGAAGTAAGGGAGTCCTTAATTAATTTTCAATTTGAGAACTCAATATTTAACTGAATTTGTTACTAGGAGGTATTTAGATTCAAAGAAGAAAAATCATATTGTGCCAAATGAAGAATTTGGAAGACAGAAGAATGGCATTTAATCCTGCCTCTGATACTTATTATCTGTGGGATTTTGGACAAGTTATTTCACCTTTTTTGAACCTTAGTTTCTTCATCTGTAAGATGGATTGGTTAGACAGACGTCTTCCAAGGTTTTCTCCACTTATTGGCCCCTGATCCTAAAAAAATTGCAAGGAATGAATTGGTTTCTAAGGCAGACTTCTGAAGTGTTCTGACATTAGTTCTAGTAGGTCATAAAAATTGTTAAACTGTGGACTGTCTCCCTGCTGGGGTTGGCAGCCCTTATCTATGTAAGGTGAAGGCCATTTAACATATTTTAAGTAAAATGAAATATGTGTCATTTGTCATGGCTGTGCAGTATATACTTTTGGCAAATAGACCCTGATGGGTTTTAACTCTAGGGAATGTTTGCTTTATAGGAGCTGTAAAAATGGTTATTTTCCTATTTCATTTTTTTCAAGCAGTTCTTAGCCATGCATGTTTAATGCAAAAAGGCTGTCACCCATCTAGTTATAGCTGCCTGGGAAAGGCAAAAGAGTTGTAAAAGCATAGCAGGTATAGAACATAAATAAAAAGCCCTTATTGCTTAATTACAAAAATATAGCCCCTAATAAAATATGGGCTGTGACCCAGTACAAATAATCCCATTGTAAGCAAGAACAGTCAATGGTAGTTGTAGAATCAAATAACTAAGTGTTTCTTTTAAGAGGTTTCCAATTTTTTTAGTGTTTAAAAGTATCAAAGCAAATCTTATGAGCATTTTGTAGAATAAGGAGCAGGTCATACACTTGCTAAACCTTTGACATTATCCTGTATGAATGAAAAAGAATTGAATTGAATTTTAAAAATATTTATTAATAAAAAAGAGTGGAAATAGCCTGTTCTATAAAGCTAGAGGGACCACATGCTTGATAAAGCATTAGATTTTTAAAATAAATATAAGTGATAGACATGTCTTTTTACATTGCTTTCTTCTTTCAGAATTTTGATTAATTAAATTAAAATTTGATTTAATTTAATCTTTGTTGTGAACTTAACATACATTGATACACACAAATGTTTTCATATACAAAAAGCAGAATTCTTAGCATTTGCAATAGGTGGTATCCCTAAATCTTTCCCAACAGTCAGAATTACTCTTTTTTTCAATTCCGAATCTTAGAGAAAAAAAAAATCAACCTCTAGGTTGCAAATTGAACCTAAGAAAATCATAGATAATAAGATTTTATTGAATAACAGGTGATATCATGGATTAATGTTCCCCACTCATCCTCCTATATTGGAATGCTGTCACTTAAGTAGTAAATCTCAAAGAGAATTAAGGCCAGTGAGAAACTAAAACCAAGTTGAAATAACTCCAATTGTAGAAGAAAATGGTTGAGCATATATTGGGATATCTTTAGGTGATTCCCTTTCCCTTCAATTATCCAAGTAATTCAGGCAAAACCAAAGTGTTCTGCCTGAATTATTCAGGTAATTGGACTTATTGAGCTATGATTAGAGAAGAAAAATCAACAAAGAAAAACTTTGATCTTGCTACTTTTGATGATTGAAGGAATTAAGAACAGTAGAGTGGTAATTTGAGAATAAATAACTCTTGTACTCATATACTGAAAAAAGGAGGGGGTAATGGTAGAGATTGTTTCATAAGTAATTTGATGAGTCATGCAATTAACTGGAGGAAATTACCATATGTAGATCTTGGCCTGAAATGCAAATCTTATAGAGGGAGACACAATGGTGGCACCTTATAGAGAGGATACAAGAATCTTCTGTGATTGGTTTCTAGTGATTAGAGATTTTTTTGGTGATTGAGTCAGATACAGGGAATCATGTCAGAAGAATCAACTTCCCCTTAGTGTCCCCCATAGGTTTTGAATGGAAGAGATATCTCTCTTTTTCAAAGGAATAGGAAAAATGCTGCACAAAGTCTATATGCTTGCTTAAGTTCTTGAATCTCAGGATCCTAAACATCTTCCTGTCTGCTTCCTTTTCTGAATTCGAGTCAAATACCAGAGTTTTTGAGAATTGACTTTCTGTGCTGTAGATCAGAAAGTAGCCAGGACATTGAGAAAAGTCCTTGCACACACATGACAGAAGTAGTCATGTATTTGACCATGGCCTGAAAGGAGAATAGCTAAGAGTGAACAATCTCAACTTTAGATGTTGCTTTGTGGTTGTAGTTGTGGTTGAAGTAGAAGCAATATTTATTTTTATTCTGATTGGGATCCATGTCAAGGCTAGAAATTCTTCATGCAGGCACTGAGAAATTTGGAACCTTCCTAGGAGGGAAATAAAATTGTCCTCAAGATTTAATTAGTTCAGAAAAAGCAGCAAACCATTGAAGAAGCTTTCTGATTTCCTAAGGCAACTAGGTGGTATAATAGATAGAAGGCTGAACCTAGAGTCAGGAATATCAAGGTTCATATCTGCCCTCAGACAGTAGTTGTGCGACCCTAGGCAAGTCACTTAATCCTATTTGCCTCAGTTTCTTCATCTGTAAAATGAGCTGGAGAAGGAAATGATAAATCATTCCAACATTTCTGTCAAGAAAACTCCAAATGAAGTCAAAAAGAGTGAGACGTGATTGAAATGTCTGAACGACAAAAATAATAAAAGATATAAAAAGCTTATAGCATTAATAGGTCGAGGTCTTTAGGCATAAGAAACTGCTGTTCAAGTCAACACACCCCTCTGACTAGTCATAACAGTCCAGCAGACGCCAGAGAGGGGAGCTATGAACAATGCTGTATCTATGTCGATTATCCTTTTCATGCTATTGTTGAGCACATTTTCTTTTTTGCTCAATTGTACATAACACATATGAGCAACTCATTTTATTCCAGTCCTGAATCAGACAGTTCCATGTCAAAGCTTGCCCAGAGTATTTAATTCCAAATTTAAGAATTCCGCAAAAGACTAACATTCCTAAATTCAATCATTTGGGAACCAATCTGCTGAAGTGTGAATATTTTCTCCACATGGTAATTCTTAGAGAAAGAAGTACATCAATTGAAAATCATAAATTTAACAACAGAAATTATGACATGGAGAGAGGGGAAAGAGTACTAGAAATCTGGATCCTGCTAATCTCACTATTGTAAATTGCTCAATCAGTGCAGGTCCCATGTGAAAGGAAATAATTTGATCACCAGCAACCCAATTATAGTTGCCTTTTGAGGAAAGTATAATGTTTGAATACTTTATGTTGCTGTATTTGTCTACAAGTTCCCTTGAACTCTTTCTTTGCATCTTATGCATTTTTTGTAATGAGTGAAATAAAGACTGAGCCATATCTGATACACAGTCAAACTATGTAATTCACTGTGTGAGAGTTGGAAGCTCTATTATGCACATCTGGAAAGCTGTAGACCCAAGTTTTACCTGAACTTTATGTTGGAGATTTCCAAAGAGTAAAATTTCAATATGGGGCAATAAACCAAAAAGAAAACTTGACCCCTTGTAGATCAAACTAAATAACTTCCAGTTAGAGTCTCTGAAGGACCCACAGCCGTAATTTCCAAACAATAAAACATTTTCTAGGATATAGACAGATTGTAGTATACTTATTCTAATAGGGATTCAGAAGTGATTTTTTTTTCAGAAAAAGGAGCATTAAATTTTCCTGCTTTTGTCTCTTTCTCCCAGACCTTATGTAAAACTTATATACTAGAATTTGGTGAAGTACCCAATGCCAGCCATTCTCCCTGTCATCGTTTTTCAAGTCTCCCACAATCCTCAATTGACTTGGAAGTTTTTACACACATACATGCACACATATACATACACCCACACACAAAGTGACTGATGAATGTGTGTCTTTTTCTATTGATGTTCATACTTGAGAGGGAGAAAGTTCTAACCAACTAAAATGAATGGGGATCTAGGACATATCATGAAATGAAGTGTTTGCACTCAAATGATGACATGATACATAGATTTTATTAAAGATTACCCTAGTTCCCAGGACTGCTTCTAAGGAATTTTGTACAGGGAGGTCAGGTAGTAGTTGTTTATTTTCTGCTGGAAAAAATCAGCAATTTTTGTTGCCAGCATATGCCCAATAAAAGTAGGAATTTGTATTCTCCCTGCTTTCCATAACTTTATTTGTATATTAATCAAACAGGACCTTAGGATCAAGACCTATCTTTGTTTTCAGCCTCCACAAAACTCCTATGGAGTTATTAGGGGCTTTTTTTGAGGCAATAGGTTAGGGGGAAAGAACAACAAAATAAGAAACAGAACAGAACTTATAAGAAATTTTCTAATGCCAAGTCAGAGAGTTATTTGGGATCATGAACTTCAAATCAGTGCCAAAAAGGGGTAATCAAAATATTTCTGCCTCTTCAATACCCTATCTTATGAAAACCATAGGAACACATTGGTGTATCTTTAAAAGAGGATAAAATCTTGGGAGAGTAACATTTAACTACTTTATAGTGACTGTTAACTGGAATAACTGAAGAAAGACTATATGAAGTACAGAGAGAAATGATTAAGAGAACTTCTTTCCTAAAAGATTGACAGTGTTAACTGTCATCTTTGAGAAAGTCAGAAGAGATATTTCCTAAGAGAATTGAGTTTAACTTTTAGGCAGAAGAAGTCTTACAAGCCTTTGGTTGGTCTCTTAAGAGATCTGAATGGTGAAACTTTATTTTCAGAGTTGAGAAGTCAATACTTTCTATTAATGACGCGAGGAAACTAGCTATGATCTTTCTCACTTGATTCATTGCTGAAATATTTAAATATCATATTGTTTGTTGCACAGTTAGTACACTGCATTCTCAGGACAAGCTTGGGTTGGGTGGATAAAGAAGAAAGAGAGAGAAGGAAAAATTTATGAAAGAGATTTATCTGGTTTATTTTATGAGATATAATGGGAATTCAGCAAATTAAATAATTTATGATAGAAATTGTGTATTTTTATTAGTTTATGAGGAAATATCAGAACTCTCCTTGACTGACTTAGAGCATGGCATGAAAATTAAGAAGGTAGGAAAGGTTAAGGGTGAGGATTTATTATAGCTTTGACTGGTGATTTGAACTATAATTTTCCACCTAACAAGAAGCTACATAGGAGTATAGAAGTCTCTAAAACTCTTTTTCAAAAGAATAAATGGTATTAGCCTGAGACATTCTACTAGTTCTGTGGCCAGGTGAGAGAGCTTCTAGCCTTGCTTGTACACTATAATACTCTGTAAGATTGATTTTGTAAGAAAGATTTTATAAACACTATGACCCTTAGTGGGTGGGCTCAGAGGACAGCAGATAGTACTAAAGAAATGAACTCCATCAGATGGTAGCAGAGTAATTTAGTGACCACAAGAACAACAAAAATAACCAAAGGAGACAATAGGATGAATAAGGGAAATACAGTTCCCAATAGAGACAACAAAATGTCCTGTAGAAATATGAAACTCAGTATTGAGTAGTGGACAGTATATTACTAGATGATCTCACAATTCTAGCATCAGAGATATGTTCTTTTCAGTCAAGATATTTGTAGCTGTAAGGGTGCCATAGATTCCAGAGTTTTTAATGTACTTGCTGTCCAAATGTGAGCTGATCACATTGGTTCTTTGTGTATATTTTCCATATTTATATTCCCTGATTATTTATGTTCTTTGAATACATGTGCCATATTCCCCACTAGTGAGTGTATAAGTGAATTTTGCCCAACTATACATGGTTCGTATGATTTTTTGGTATCATTTCATTTACTATTATGTTCAATTATTTTTAAAAAATCCCAACGTGGCTTAAGATTGCTAGTAAAAGTATTCATATGGGAAGGGGGTCTTGTAAACCATGACTTTGTGTAAGTTCTGACTCACAGTGACTCAAATCTGCTTTAGTTTTTCTAGGGACACATTGTGAAAGAATGCCTTCAACCATTTTAATATATTTTTTTGTAGAAGTAGAGCCAAAAAACATAAAGAGAAAAGAAAATCAGAGTGATTCATTTCCCAGCTACATCTTTAATGAATTTGTAATAGTCTGTGCTACCAAACAAACAAAAAAACAACAAAAAGAAAGGAGGAAGAAAGAAAAAAAAAAGATAATCTCAAGAATCTAATTGTCTAGGAGAAAGGAAAAAACAGAATTATCATCTATTGTTAGGGACATTACCATTAAGACTGGCACTTAGGTGTTCTTGAAATATAAAGGATTTCAATTTTAAAATGAGGGGATAATTACATGGAAATGAATTCTTGTGCCTAGATGTTTGAAACTTTTATATGGTGCTAATCCAGAGCACTGCCTACATTAGTTAAGTCTGGAGCTCTTTGATATATTTGAGGTTATGTATACACAGAATATTGGGTTGGTTAATAGCTTCCATTAACACTCGAAGAGGTTTCATATTCTAATCCCCTCACAAATGGGAAAACAAACAGTACTCATTCCATTTAGTTAATCAAAGCAATTCAAGCATTTGCACTGAATTCTCAAAGATAAATGACTTCAGTTCATTATTCTCTCAAATGTAAGGAGTTTTCAGTTGGCATTGGTGGGCTTTTCATTCTCATCAGGATTGTCCAGCATCTTTAACCTTTTTTCCAACATCTGCTTCCATTCATCTCTGAGCCTAAGAAGAAGAAACAAATTATACAGAGAGTCAGTGCATTTATCTTGATGCCTCAGGGTCAAGAAAAATCCTCTTGGATCATGCATGGTTTTAAAATGGGGCCCATATATTGATTTAGCTATCATGATGTAAAAATTTTGGGATCTTTTAGTCTTAATGTGCTTTTAAACATTTATGAGATTAGTGGACAAAGAACTGAAGGTGTAATGCTGGAGAAACTGAGGTAAATTAGAGATTAGATAGTATTTAATAATTTATTTAAAAGGAAGAGATTTACTGGGACCAAATGGATCCGTGGTTTGGTCCCAGGGCTGAATGAGACTATCATCTCCAAGAATCCAGCAAACAATGTGAGTTCTCAATGACATATATACACATGGCTCAGACTCAGGGGGTGGACTGAGGCAGGGGCGGAGTCAGAGTTCTGAGAATGGGAACGGGACTCTGACAAGCCAGTTCTGACAGGGTGAGGGGAGGCATGGGGGATATCTGATAATTGGGAGTGGGGAGAGGTACCCAACATTCTGATGATGCCTAAGATAGAAGGTCTTTCTCCTTATCTGGATCATCATGATTAGGAGGGAGGGGTGGTTGAACAGACCAATTATAAACTGAGGCAGAATACTTAGAGAAACTGAGGTGGGACTGGGTCAGTATAATTAGGGAAACTGAGTAAGGACAATAAAAGAGAACTGTGGCATAACAAAGGAATTGAAGGGAAGAATGATGATCAGGAAAAACACTGTTGGAAAAATATCATTTGAAGAACCCTCTCCAGAAAAAAAAAATCTGTTTTTATCCAAATTCAGTGTGATAAAAATAAAACTAAAGTTTGCTCATTTTTACAGAGCAGGCAAGCAATGGCTTAGTTTTCATTTCTTAAAGATTTTTGTCAAATACCCTTTTATCTAACAATTCTGAAACTGTTAGAAGCTTGTCTGTGCACTCATCCTTGACAATATCATTAGTATCTGACACTTGGTTACCTTCTAAATGTATGGAATTTAAGTGGAAGGAGACATGAAGGGTTAGAAAAATGATTCCTCACTATAACAATTCTGTAATTTGGTTCCTGAGAAAAGTTCCCAATGGGTCAGATTGAGGAGGTAGCTTTCTATTATAAAGAGAGCAAGGCCCTCTTAATTCAAAACTGAATTGATCTTTGGAAAGAGAAAGGAAGATATTATGCTGACCTTCAGATCTTATAAAACTTGAAATGGAAAATAAAAGATATTGTCCCTAATACTCACAAGGAAGTATCCAGCAAGAGAAATATATGAAAAATTGAGCTGACTCGGTTAGATGGCTGTCTTTTTAGAGAAAAGAGAAGCTACCAGTAGTGTTCTTGTTCTTATTCTACTCTTTTTCCTTCTTCTTCTTTGTCCCTATTCTTCCTTCCCTTTCTCCCTCCCTCCCTTTTCTCCTCTTCTCTTCTCTTCTCTTCTCTTCTCTTCTCTTCTCTTCTCTTCTCTTCTTTCTTCTCTCTCTCCCCCCCTTTGTCTTTGTCTCTTCCTCCCTTCCTCCCCCCCTCCCTTCCCCCTTCCCTTCTTTCTTCTCTCTTTCTTGTTATAAAGTCTATAGACTACCATGTCAAGGTAGATCTAGAAAATGTACTAAATTTATTTCCAACTTATTTTGAGAAATAATTTTGTACCTCTTTGGGAGATTATTGTTAAGGAACCAATTACTTTTGTATGGTGTCAGTTTTTTCCCTTTAAATTTGTATGCTTGAGAACCAGGAAAGCATTGTATTCAGTGACAGCAAGATTATAAAATGATTAGCTGTAATCAAGTTGGCTCTTTTCAACAATGCAGTGATTGAGTGATTCAGAGCCATTCCAGTGGACTTGGGATGGAAAATACCAATTGCATCCAAAGAGAGAACCATAAATGTGGATTGAAGCATAATATTTTCACCTTTTGTTTTTCTTTTTCTTTCTTGTGGTTTGGTCTGATTGTTCTTGCACAATATGACAAATATGGGAATATGTATAAAAAGATTGTATGTATTTAATCTATATCAGATTGCTGCCTTGGGAAGGGGAGAGGTAAGGGAGAAAGTGAGAAAAATTTAGAACATGAATTTATAATAAAAATAAACATCGAAAACTATCTTTACATATATTTGAAAAAATAAAATACTATTGGAAAAAAATTTGTATGCTTGTACTGAACTAGAATTTTTCATGATAGTGTTCTTAATAGTCTTTATTAAATATCTCTCTCCCACATTTTCTCTTCTTTGATTAAACTTATGTCATGAGTTGGAAGGAATCTCAAAACTTATCTAACACCTGCTTCAATTCAATTTGAACACAAATAATTTTTATGTAGCTTTGGAAAAAATAATCATGTAAACACTAAAGAAATCTAATGAAGAGAGAAACTCACTGCTTTCTGGAAAAGTTCATTCTTCTTTGGGATGGTTCTAATCATTAGAAAGGTTTTAGTTATATATAAATCTGCTTCTTTTCAGCTTCTGCCTATTTCTTCTGGTCCTGCTTTCTGAGGATGATCAGAACAAGTTGTATCCATCTTCAATGTGACAATCCTTCAAATGTTTTCAAAGATGGTTATAATACTACATAATACTACATAAATCTATTCTGTTTGAGAATAAATATTTTTTTCACCTGTTCCTCTTTTTTATTTCACTAGTAACTTTCTTTTTGCATTAATTTCATTTCTGTATAAGTCTCAAACTCCACCTAGCAAGCCTTGCAATGCTCTGATTGGGTCAAAGAATATATACAGTTTAACAATTTAGAATACCAAACAACAACAACAAAAAAAAACAAATTAAAAAAAATTGAGCAAATATCCAAAAGCCCCACCTCTACAAGGAAAGGATGATGGTGTTTGTTAATTTCTTCTCCAGGGACAAACATAATCATTATAGTTCCTAAGCTTTCAGTTTGCTTTGTGATTGTTCTTTTTCCTTATTTTATTGTATTCCTGGTTCTATTTATTTCATGCTGCATTAATTTAAATAAGTCTTCTCATATCTCATTCATTTCTCCATAGTCATCATTTTTTATGACACATTGATATTACATTTCATTCATGTACCAAATTTTATTTAGTTATTCCTCAACTGATGTTACCTAATGTTGCATTTTTCTAACTTTGATTTTATTCCCATTAAAAAAGGTCTTGTTTTTCTTTCTCCTATACTACCACTCCCCCATTAGAAAAAAAAATCAAAGTTCTTGTAACAAATATACATAATTGGGCAAAATAAAGTTTCCCATTTATCATGTCAAAAAAAGTCTTTTATATTCCAAATTCCTAACCTCTCTATCAGTAGGTGGAGAGCATGCATCATCATTAGTCTTCTAGAATTGTAGTTAGTCATGTTGAGAATTCTCAAACCTTTTAAAATTGTTCATCTTTACAATGTTATTATTTTACAAAATTGTTCTCCTGGTGTTACTCATTTTACTCTGCCTCAATTCAAACAAATCTTCCCAATTTTCTATGAAACTGTTGTTTTTATGACTTATTACAACACAACAGTATTACAATAAATTCACATAAGATACTTTGTTCAGCTATTTATTCAATTGATGGGCATCTGATTTTTTGCCATGACAAAAGGAGATGCTATAAATATTTTTGAATGTAATGAGTCCTTCTCCTTTTCCTTTGATCTTTTTGAGGTATAAACCTAGCAATGGTGCTGCTGGATCAAACAATAGTTTAGAACCCTTCTGGACAATCTTTTTTCAGAATAGCAAGCCCAATTCATAGTTCTACAAACTGTGTAAATGCACCTGTTTTCTTGTGGAACCTTCAGTAGCCGTCATTTTCCTTTTTTGGGAGGTCAAATCCATGAAGTAGATGAATATGAAATTGAACCTTAAAGATGTTTTAATTTTCATTTCTCTAATTATTAGTGCTTTGGGATTTTTTTTCATTTTACTATCTCCACCTCTTTAAATATGTAGATTCCTTCAAATCTTTGTTGTCTTGCTGCTTCTTTCTTGAACCTATTAGTATAGTTAGTATTCCACTAACCCCCCATTCTGAAATTAATATTTATTTTGTCTATATCTTACATTTACTTATCTGTGTGATTTGAATACCCTTTCAGTATAACATAAACTCACTGAGGGAGAGACTGTTTTGTCTCTTGCTCTTTATCCTTCTCACCTAATGTAGTACTGTGTGTGTGTGTGTGTGTGTGTGTGTGTGTGTGTGTTCTTTACCAAATGCTTTTTGAATTGACCTCAGTAAAACTAGTCCTCTTATGAAATCCTATTCAGACCTCTCTCTATTCTGTTCAATCTATTTTGGACATACTCAAGTTTCTGAATGTTTTTCCTGAAATATGGTGCCTTATAATGGATGTTGTATTACTCAACACATCTGCCTGTTTGAATGAGACAGAATAGATCAGAATAATAGTTCCTATGCCTTTCTTCATGCAATTTATGTAACAAACATTAATTATTTTTTAACTGTCGTTATGTTCTAATATTTACTTATATTGATGTCATATTTCATCAAAATCCTTGATCTTTTTCACATGAATGTCTTTTTCTTATGGACCATTTATAACATTTTCTTATTGGATTAGCTCCCTCCTATAACCTTTCACTTAATATCATGTTTTTAGGGAATAAATTTATGACTTATTTATGAGTATGCAGTGGATTGCATACAAAGATATTTAACAAATGAGACTGATTTATAGATGTACAGAAGGATAGAAGTATGAATTTATTGTTCCTACTTCATTTTAGGTACTTTACAAATATTATCTTATTTGATCCTCACAATGATTTAGGGAGATTGGTTAGTTGGTTGGTTGTTGTCCTTCATTCTTGGAGAGGACCAAAATTATATTACTATGTTAGAGTTGAGTGTCAGTGTGTCTGACTATGGCTGATCAGACCAATACAATCTAAGGATGTTCTATCATGGGTCTGACAGAAATAGTCCCTGTGAACATTTGGGATGGATTCTATAACTGCACATTTCAAGCTTCTTCTGAGTTAATTCAATTCTGCTTTGCTCATACAGCACAGCACCTTCTCTGATGAGGGCATCCCATGCTGGACAGTCCCATCCAAAAGATATACCAGCAGGATTGTTCATCCATCTCTAGGAAAGTAGCATTCAATTTCATCAAAAGTAAAGTACAATCAAAATTTAGAGAGATGCAGGTTTCTTGGCTTAGTAAGGACACAGATGAAATTCAGTATTATGCAGTTATTAACAATTCAAAGTATTTTTATGATGCACTGAAAGTTCAGGGAAGTAGGTGTTATCCCCATTTTACAGTTGAGGAAACTGAGGCAAACAAAAGTTAAGTTATTTGACCAAAGTTATAAGGTCAGATTTGAACTCAGGTGTTCTAATTTCAGGCTCACTGCTCTATCCTTGAGCTACCAAGCTGCTTTATAAATATAAAATCAAATATGGAAGCCAGAGAGCACTGTTGTAAATACTGTTATTTATTGAATTTTGCTTATGCCATTAGGTATGGCATTCTCTGTTTTTAATTGATGAATATTATTTGTTGTAGTTATTATTTTTTTCTATATTTAATTTTAACTTTTAATTTGATACTGAAAACTGATCTCTAATAAATAACTGATTACATATCTCAATTGAATCAAGCTACTCTAGGTGTGTGAACAATGTCTCTTTTCTATGTGTGATTTTAAAATATCTGAATAAGGGTCCCTCTTAATGTTTACTTTGTTCAAATCGTACTGCCTCTTCATAATTTGCACATTCACTAAGCATTATAACATAAATAAGATTCTCTGCCATAGTATCAGAAATAGAAGGTAAAAGACAGTTCTAGCCCTCACCTACCAGGATTGTCAAATGCCTCCTTTGAATTTATTAAAGCTAATGTGCATGATCTAGTGCTTAATGTGAGTTTCAGGTAAATGACTTAGGTAATCTAAGTAGAAGGTGGGACTTAATAGCTTCTCTTTGAAAGTTGAGTCAGGGGGCTGAATATAGTAAAAAACAAAGACATAAACATACATGCAAACATGCATCCAGATATATAGATGACTAAAAAAATCAAACAAATAAATGATTAGATACATTTAAAAGTATGTAATAATATTAAATAAATTATTGAATAAATAATTTAAAAGATAAACAAATCAATGAACATATAAATAAATGATATTTGACAGACACCTGAGAGTTACTTTTGTGTGAACTAGGTGTACTTGAGGACTTGACTTTTAAAAAAAATGAAAATGTATTGATTATCTCTAAGAATGTTGGCCTAAAGTAATCTTACAAAAAACTGCTAACACTATCTTGGATGAAAAAGGAACCATAATAGATGATAACTGCAGCAGAAGCAAAAGCAGTCTTTCAGAGAAAAAAAAATGTAATAGCAGATGTTATCTCCATATAGCAGCTATAGTTTAAGAGAGAACCACGGAGGAAGTAGAGTGGAACATCACTGGGGTGCAGAAAAGGGCCCCTTGAGTGGCTATTACATCAATGTTTTTAAGTCCCTTTTTCTTTGTTTTACTCTTTTACTTACCCTTCAACTTGAAGTTCTTCAGCCTTCTTTCCTTGCTAAACTGAGGTAAACAGATTATTTTCTACTACCAGTTTGAACCTAAGTCATAAAAATTACAACTGTGTTTCCAATAAGCCTCAGAAATACAATTATCCCTTCACATTGAGCCTTTCCTCATCAAGATTGCTATATCCTGGGTTATCATAAAAATTAAATGGAAATTTTTTGGGAGTTTTGCAGAAGCTGCAGACAACACACAAGGGCCAACATAAAAGAAAAAAGACACAGAAAAAACAAAAGTTTAGAAACTAAGAACATGCAGAGAGAGAATGAATTTGGATTGAAGAATAGAATTTTCACCTTTTGTGTTGTTTGTTTTTTCTTTCTCGTGTTTTTTTTTTTCTTTTTTGGTCTGTTTTTTTCTTGTACAACATGACAAATAGGGAAATACATTTGAAAGGATTGCACATATTTAATCTATATAAAATTACTTGCTGTATTGAGGAGGGGTAAGGTGAAGGAGCAAGAAAAATTTGGAACACAAAGTCTTACAAAATTAATGTTGAAAACTGTCTTTACATGTATTTGGAAAAATAAAATACTATTGAGAAAAAAATAGTGATTTAGTTTGTGGTCTTGAGTCTCCACTTATAGCTGTAATTTAGCCTTAAACAGTATAGATTCATCAAATAAGATAGACTTACCAAATTACATATTAATTTAGTTTGTGATTATTCAGACTGCCTATTACCACCTGCTGGGTATCTTACTTCATTTAAATGCTTCCATCAATCTTAAAAGTTCACTGAACTGGTAGGTTCACTGCTTCATATGTACTTTTCTGAATCTTTGATTATGAAAGTCAAAATAATGCAAGGAATGGTAACACAGTGAAGATAACCCAAAATTTTAATGAATCCTTCCAAACTCAAAGAGTTTTTGTTTTTTTCTCATGAGATCAACAAAGATTGTCCTGGCTGAATGGTAGAGACAATATATTTGCTTTTTCTTGCTTTGGCTTTGATTTGAAAAGACACTTGGATTTAGTTTGTTGAATAATTTTGTGCACAAACTATCCCTATTAAATTTGAAGGTCACCTATTTGTGGAGTTATTGCTCAAACTCAAAGCTCACTTCTGACATTTTTGAGTTTTCATGTTTTAATACCAACACAAGCATTTGCATATATATAAAATGCAAAGATGTTACTATTTGATATCATCACTCCTTCACTATTGTGTTTTCCCTAAATCTCCCTCAACATTTCTGGTGATGTAAATTGTGCCATCTTTAATCTGTGGGAGAAGGGTCAGAAAGGAATCTTTGGGGGAAGGGTGATTCGAGGTCTCAAACTCTCAGGGCCTCTGGGAGGGGTACAACCAGGACTGTCCATAAGGGAAACTCCCAAGATAAATAATCTCATTCAATTTGAATTGAATTGATTTGAAAATCAGTCTCTCAGATTCATCTGGAGATTGGCCTCCAGCTTGGGGCCAAAAATCAAAGAAGCCTCAAATCTCAGAAGGCTAATAAAAGACGACTTTGAACCCCAATCTTTGCTAAATGCCCTTTTGGAGAGCCCACTGGGTCTTTCTCAGTGTAAACCTTGGCTAATTTCTAACAGGAGTTTGGTTGCTAAGAAAGCTGTTTTCTTAGTGTAAATAAACCCATTCTTTGCACAAACTCCGTACCTATATTCATTGGGGTTTGCGAATTCTTTCTTAAAGCCTGCCATGGGCCACGGGCCAAGGGGCTTCCATTGCTGTTAGGGAATCTCTCAACCCTCAATTCTCAAACCTCAGCACTGGTACAACATATTAATATGGTTGTATCACCCTTAGATTGTAAGCTACTTGAGGTCAGGACCTGTCTTTTGCCTGCTTTTGTATCCACATGGTAGGTACTTAATAAATTTTTTATTAGCTGATTGATAATTTTCAGGCTGGGCTTGTCGGGATAATGGTTAGAAAAAGACATGGATTCTGTGATAATAGAAAAGCTAATTAGACATTGACCTTTTTGGCCTATTAAGCATAGTGTTTGGATTCCATGAATTAACCAACTACCTTTACTTAGCTTGAGTGGCAAGATGCTGTAGAGGGGAATAGATCTATCTTAGAGTTAGAGGATATGGTTTTCAAGTCCTATTTCTGACACATACTAGGTAAGTCATCACTTAACCTTTTAGGTCCTGGGCAACTCTCTAAAATTTGTGAGCTGTGGCAAATTTTTGATTTGATGATTTTGATGATTACTACAAATGACAGCACAGTGAGATCCTCTTATACTTAGAAGTAATAGACATGTACTACTCCTTCCAATTTTCCCCCAAAACCTAAAAAACCCAATCTGAACTATAGATGAATAGCTGGAAGTCTCCTTATGTCTATTGACTTAAATATTCATTTTAGATAAAAGAATAATGAACCTCAGAGAATTCTTGCCCAAGATTGTACAAGAAGCAGAAGAATTAGGTTTTGAGCTCAAGTTCTACATCTATTATGATATACATTGTTGTTGTTTAAAAACTCACTCTATAAGTTTAGAAAGCAGAATTATGAGAAGATACACAATCAAAATAAAGCAATAGAAATAAAGAACAAATGGGATTTAGAATAATGTAGTTATGTAGGAACTTGATTCTTGAAGATTGATTATGAAGACTATTTTCTCCTTTAGAGAGTTTGTGTACTATGAATATAGAATGATGAATATCCCTATCAGACAGGATTTATGTGTTGATTTGTTTGATGTGTATTTCTCTTTGTTACAAGTGAAGATTCTGGGAATTACATATTGTTGGGAAGGTATAGAGATTAAAAAATAACAAAAATCATCAATAAAACACCTTAAATCTATGTCTGTCACTCTTGAAATAGATTAATATAAACATTTAAATCAACAGTTAGCTGAAGTCCTCTTTCCAGGTAAAATATTAAAGAGAATTTTAGAAGCTTCTGTGAAAAGTTTATAGTGTACATTTAACTAGCCTTCTTAAGATATATCAACAATCTCATATGCAGATAAGCAACTCTGATGGCAGAAAGTGAATAGGAATTAAGAAACCTTTTGCTGAGGGTGAAAGAGAAGAGTATAAAGGATGACATGAAGGTTAACATCAATAACATTAAATTCTTGACAATTGGTCCCATAACTTCCTGGCAAATGGAGGGAGAAGAAATAGAAACAGTGTCAGGTTTTATATTCTTGGGCTCAGAAATCATTGCACATGGTGACTGCAGCCATGAAATTAAAAGATACTTGTTCCCTAGAGGGAAAACTATAGAAAATCTGAAAACATACATTAAAAATAGAGATATCACCTTGTCAACAAAAGTCCAAGAAGCCCTTGATTTTCTAGTAGTATGGCTGTACAAGAAAAGCTGAGTGCTTCTGATTCAATGTTTTCAAATTGTGGTGTTGAAGGAGACTTTTGAGAGTCCCTTGCAGAGAAAGGAGGTCTTTTCAGTCAATACTTAAGGAAATTAATTCAGACTATTCACTAGAAGGTCAAATACTGAAGCTGAAGCTTAAACATATAATGGGATTCACTGCAGAAGTTCCTATTGTTGGGAAAGATTGAAGGCAAAAGGAAAAGGGAATGGCAGAAGATGAGATGGATAGATAATGGAAGCAATGAATATAAATTTGGACAGGCTTCAAGAGATAGTGGAGAATAGAAGGTCCTCATGCTATGGTCCATGCGGTCATGGAGAATTGTACATGATGGAACAAAAACCTAGCCTTTCTAGTTTAAAAAGATTTGAAAAGATATGGATTGAGTCATTCATTTCTTGCTGAGGTTTGGTCTCCTATCCCTACCTAACTTTGCTAAAATTGTAGTATAGTAAAATAGGAAATATTTTAGATTTGAAGTCAGAGCCTTCAAAGCCTCAGTTTCCTTGTTGGTAAAAATAAAGGTTTTGGAATAGATGACTGATGACTTCCAGCTCTAAATCTATTTTTCTATGTATGCTATTAATTTGCACTTGTTTAATGATTTGCTTTAGGCCTGGACTAATTTTATTCAGACAATGGGCCAGCAGGCTTGTGCTAATTAGTATTTTTGTGATCAAACAGTTATTTTTTATGAAATTGGCAAAATTTTCACTGGCTCTGCCTTTACTTAAGAGTGCGGTTGTAATGATGCACCTGACAGCTGTGAGTATCAGTAGCCTGTAGGATTCAGGACTGCTAAACTAAGTTAGACTTTGCTTAATTTCATTTAGACAATGAGCCAGTAGATGTGGGCTAATTAGCAGCTCTGTGATAAAAGTCTTGTTTTCATTTTGTTTTTATTCTCCCTAGTTTTTGATGGAATATGTTGCTGTGTTAGCCCCGTTTGGGGGGGAGTAACAGATGCTAACACCAGTTGTTTTATTGTATTATCAGGAAGGCCTAGAGTAACTAGAAGTTAATAAAACAAAACAAAATAAAAAACAAGAAAACCATTAAGATTTTTCTTAACATTCTTATGGGAAGGGGGCCTTAACAGACTTCTTTAACCCTCTGCTAACTGGCTAACATAGATGTAGTGATTTCCAAGTGCCTCTGGCTACAGCTAAAAAGGACAGAGAGAAGTACAGTTATCTCTTTCACATCGCAGGCATTAGGGGCATGGCACCCCAAGATTTGGAAAATCCATGTAAAATTTTGGCTATCCTTTCATATAAAAAAACTTGAACTTTTTTTTCTTTTATGGGGTGTTTACCATACCTTATTGTAAAATTTAGATTGAGTATTTGGTAATAGGCTCTGTATCATTTACATATTCCACAAAATTCCCCCAAAATTCCCATTTAGTTTTTTTATGCCAACCTGTGATATATTAAAACCACAGTTCAGGGAAGGAGATCACAAAGTGAAGAACATAACTATATTAAGAGATATTGGGGGATAATGGTCAGGTAGATTCCCAAGTGTTGTTAAACTAAATAGTAATGGATCCCTGTGGGCTACATATTGGTTTAGAAAACCACAAATTAACATTATCTACATTATATTGAATTTCTCTTTATTTTGTTAAACATTTCCCAATTACCTGGGAGCCTGCACCAGGGAGTTTTGTGGAGCTGCTTATTGATGTTAGGAAGTAGATTTGACAGCTCTGCTCTTATAGATAGTTATGGGATACATTTATTTAGAAATCAAGGGTGAACCATAAAAATAGCATGTATGTGAGGCTAGGGGCAAGGGGATTGTCACCAAAAATGCCTGTAAGAAGGGCCCATTGGCTTATGAAAGTTTTTAGAATATAAGGTCATCATACAAGAAAACAATCCTTTTAGAAAAAGATGCATTTGAATGAGGTTTTATTTTGTTTTGGTTTTGTATAGCAAATATTTAGCTCAAAGTAAATTGGTTCAAGCTGGTTTCTAAACCAAAGCAATCCATTTTTTCAGGATTTATTCTTGACTGAGAAAAATCAGAACATATCCTTTAACTTTGGCAGTATGGTTCTAATATTGACAGTTGTTATCTGACCATAATTTTGTAACCTTTCTATGTTGACATTATTCCTATTCATTGTCTTTTAATTCTATTTTTTACTCCATATCATTTTGTATGTCTTACCTTATTTCTTTTAACTTCTCTTATGGTTCTCAGAAGTTAATTTACTATTTATTTTCAGTAACATTGGTGCAAGATAGGAAAATATAATGTATTTATATGACACAACAGTGTATAATACATAGTAGGTGCTTAATAAATGATTACTTTTACATAGTTGTTTGTTTACATGTCATCTCCCCTGAGTTACTTGAGATTTCCTTGAGGGCAGGGACTGTGTTTGTTTTTTATATCCTCAACATTTTACTATTCACCTGGCACATAATAAATTCTTAATAAATACTTGTTAACTTGACTTGTTGGTCAATTGGTTTGTTAATCATTATATAATTACACAACAATTTTCTAAGTAGAAGATAATTTTCCCCTCTAAGATTTAAAATAGAATTTTTTTTTTCTGTCATGAAAGGAAGAAGGGAAACTAAAATTTATCAAATACCTAGATTGTGTCGGGCACTTTACAATTGTTATCTTATTTGCTCCTCTAGGAGGTAGGTGCTATTATTATTCCCATTTTAAAATTGAGGAAACGGAGGCAGTCACACATCTAAGAAGTGTTTGGGGTCATATTTGAACTCAGGTCTTCCTGGTTGCATCTCAGATCTCTATCCATTCTACCACTGAGTTAAAGACCAGAAATTGATATCCTGAGCCAAATATGCATGAATAATTTAATGGTTTCAGTTCAGTTACAATGGACTTTAATAGAAATGTTGACCAATTATACCTATCATTATATTCATGTCAAGGTTAACAAATGCTAGTCTTAATGAATAGAAAATCAAGTAACAACAGTGTTCGTATGTGGATTAAAAGACAAGATGAGGCAAAAAGGAGAGAAACTGATCCTATATGCCCTTAGAAGGATAAATAAGGCCTATGTTGACTCTTTACTGATCACAGCTTCGAAGTCACAATATCAGTGGAGATCACAGAAATTGATAGTTCAGTAATGACAGGGTTTACCTACTTGAGCTGATCCTTGAAATGTAGTCTATAAGTCACAGAGAGAAACTGAGACTGAAAAACAGGCACAGAGACTTTGACTTAACAGCGAATATTCATTGAATTTTACCTGTGAATCCACTTCTACTATCTCTGAACTTTCCTGGGTCACTCAGCCTGAGGTCTGAATCTCAGTTTCCTCAATTATAAAGTAAAGGGCTCTAGACAGCCTCTGGAACAACTAGGTATAGCAGTGGGTGGAACAGTAGTCCTAGAGTCAAGAAGACTCATCTTCTTGAATTCAAATCTGTGTGAACCTGAGCAAGTCACTTAATCCAGTTTGCCTCAGTTTCCTTATTTGTAAAATGAGCTGGAGAAGGCAATGGCAAACCACTCCAGTATCATTTCCAAGATAAATCCAACTGGGATCACAATGAGTTAGATACAACTGAAAAATGAATTAATAACAAAGATGGATCCTAACGTCCCTCCCTTCAATATCTAGAGCAATGTTTCAATTTATGAGATCAAAAGGCACTGTTTTAATTGAACATAGGCTATTTCTGCAGGTTAAATCATCTGTACTATCTCAAAGGTAAAGAAAGATTGACTCAATAGAGAACTACATGCATTGAATTTAGACCCATCACTTCACTTCACTGAGAAGGGTTTTTGAATATGTAAAAAAGGAAAGAGAATTCCTGATAATGGACCTGGTTAGAGATTTGTCTTTGTTTTTGTTGTTGGCTCAAATAAAGTTTGTATTATCTTTAATATCTGGCTGCTTGCAGGAAAACTGAACATTCTTAGAGAAGAATGAATCAAACTGTGATGTTCCAAGTGGAAAGAATGACAAGTACACAAGACATATTGATATTATATGTGTGTGTGTGTGTGTGTGTGTGTATGTGTATGTATGTATAGGCAAACATTCTGCAGAGACCCCCGAGGTAAACATAATTTATCAGGAGTCATGCCCAATTTTCACATGGTTTATATGAAGTCCAACTGTATCTAATCCAACTGTAGCTAATCAAACCAATGCAAGCTCAGAATGATCTGCCACAAGTCTGACAAAAAAAAAATACCCTATACCCTATACAATATATCCCTTCTCCAATTTTGAGCATTTCACGTTTCTCCTGGACCAATTCAATTCTGCTTTTCTCATAGAGCATAGCATCTTCTCTAACAAAAGCAAGCCATGCTGGGTGGTCCTGTACCAGTGTCTCCTATGTCATACATAGATTGTATTAAGAGAGACCTTGAGAGTATCCTATTTACTTTTTCTGACCAACTTGTGAGCACTTGCCCTGTGTGAGTTCTCCATAAAATAATCTTTTTTTTTTTTTTTTGGCATTCAAACAATGTGGCCAGCTCAACAAATCTGTGTTCTCTGCAGTAGAGTTTGAATGGTTGGCAGTTTAGTTTAAGAAAGGACCTCAGTTTCTGGTATCTTATCCTGCTGGGTGATGTTCAGACTCTTCTAAGACAATTCAGATGGAAGCAATTAAGTTTCCTGGCATGGCACAGGTGTACTGTTCAGTTTTCACAGGCACACAACAATAGATCTGCACACTGGCTCTGAAGACCTTCAGTTTGATAGCCAGTCTAATACGTCTTCTATCCCAGACCACTTCAGAACCTCCCAAACATTGAGCTAGCTTTGGTAATGCATGTGTCAATTGCATTATCAATGTGGGACATCCCTGGATTGTATAGTGCTAAGGTAATAGAACTTATCCACAGCATTCAAAACTTCATCATTTGGCCTCGAGAGACTTACATGAATTGATGCTGAGTGAAGTGAGTAGAACCAAGAGAATATTGTACATAGCAACAACAAGATTATGTGAGGATCAGCTTGGATCTTTTCAACAATGAGATGATTCAGGCAAATTTCAATAGTCTTGTGATGGAAAGAGTCATCTGCATCCAGAAAGAGGATTATTGGGAACTGACTGTGGATCACAATATAATATTTTTGCCTTTTTTGGTTGTTTTATTTTCTAATTTTTTTTCTTTTTGATCTGATTTTTCTTGTGCAGCATGATAAATGTGAAAATATGTTTAGAAGAATTGAACATGTTTGACCTATATTGGATTACTTGCTGTCTAGGAGAGGGGGTGGGAGAAAGGGAGGGATAGAGAAAAATTTGGAACAGAAAGTTTTAAAAAGGTTGAATGCTGAAAACTATCTTTGCATGTATTTTGAAAATAAAAAGCTATTATTAAAAAAAAAACCTTCATTTACTATAACTGATGGTTTCACATATGGATGGTGTGATGCTGGTTGATGGAGGACTTGTATTTTCTTGGTGCTAATTTTAGGCCAAAATTAGTACAAGCAGCAGAGAATTGATCAATATTTTGTTGCATCTCAGCTTCAGAGGCTGTGTTGAATGCACAATCATCTAACACTCACATATATATATATACATACACTTTTATGTATATGCCTATGTTCCCAATATATAAATGGCCAAAAACCATGAAGAAATAGTTCTCAAAGGAAGAATTGCACTACTGTGTGAAAGAATGTTCTAAATTACTTATAACAGAGAAATGCAAATCAAAACAACTCTGAGATTTCACCTTACTTCCCACAAATTGACAAAGATGACAAAAATAACAATATTCAGTTGTGGAGCAGTTGAGGAATGGTAGGCACATTAATATATTATTGGTGGAGCTGTGAGATAGTAGAACCATTTTGGAAAGCAATTTAGAATTATGCAAATAAAGTGACTAAAATATCTATACTCTTTGAACCAGAAACTCTATAACTGCATATATAAAGCAGGAAAAGATCTCTATTTTCTGATGTAAAAGTGAAGTTAAAAAGAGCCAGAAAATATACAATATATACAGTAATAACAATAATGTAAATGGAAAAATATTGGGATCACACACCAAAAAATCAAAAGTAAATTTGACAAAATTATAACTTTCAAGAAGGACTCAAATTACAACATATGAAAAGATACATTTCAAATCCCTTTGTGTAGGTGAGGGATCTATAAATATTACATATTATACATATTTTCAGTCTTTTTTCCACTTTATATCCATCATTTATGATATTTTTTTCTTCAGAAAATTGCTATTTTTCTTTTTTATATGGTATGACTATCTGGGAAGGGGAGGGAGAAAGACACTGGGAATAACTATTATGATGTAAAAAACACAAGTCATCAACAAAAACATTTAAACAAAAAGAAAACTGCATACTTTGACAGAGCACTTTTTCCCTGACGATCTTCTTCCAATTCCCGATAGCAAGTTTGCTTGCCAATTTCTTTTTCCCAGAAGCTTTTAAGATCATGACAGGTTTCACAGCAGAAGACTTCCCTTCGCATATATTGATTATTCATTTCCTACAAAAATAAAGGAAAATAAACTACTACAGTGCAACTGTTTTAGTAGATTTAACCTCCACCCTTTCCTGTCATGGGAAATGTGGCTTGTCTGAAAGAGAGAGGACAACTTGTTTTTTGCCCCCATGAGAAGGAGGCATACATGTTATATGCAGAGAAAAACAGAGATCATCTCTAACATTTATCACTGAAATAAGCAGAATGGCCAAGAACAATAAAATACAAAATAGGTTTGCTTCAGGTAGTTGGATATAACTTGTTCTAGAAAGAATAAAGACTAGTAATGAAATGAACTTTTATTTTATTGGAAGAGATACCTAAAAATTACAATGATAATTAAAAAAAAACTTTAAAAACTTAAACTTGTTTTCCATTAGGAAATTCTCTATATTTGATATATAAATATAACGAATATGGAACGATTATATTTTGAAGCATTTTATTTTTTAGGAAGAAAATAGAAACTTGCACAGAAACACATCCCTATTCAGTTTTAGAATTTCCTGTCAACTCTGTTTTAAAGAAGCAGTGTGTTCACTCAATAAGAGGGTTAGGTGCATATTTATAAAACTAGGAAGAGTAAATTGAGTTAAAAACAAGTATAGTCTCCATAGGTCTGAGGTCTAAATGAAATCAGTCTGTCTAAATAAAATTTAATATATGCTTTGTCTTCTTTCTATTCCCTTGTTTATTATGAGAATCTGTGTTTTTAAGGGAAATTCTGAGTAGGCTGATGCCTATTCTTTCACAGGCTGGTAACATGGGAAAACATTTAGAGTAACCAGATGTCTCCTTTCAAGAGATTGGCTTTCCTCCAGCCAGGCTTCTGTACCCTTGCCAAAGTAGTTTTCTGTATCCATCACATTAGCCACTTCACCCTGCTTCTTTTAAATCCTCACAATAGGTCCCAAGGATCTTTGTCCTCTTTTTTCAAGTTCCCTAGTAGGACCCCTTGAATTCTGTATTTTTCCTTTTTCTTTCTACTTTTCTGTACATTTACTATATAAGTTTTCCTCTAATCATTTTCTTTTTCATACTTTAACAAACTACCTTTTATGTTGTAATGTTAACTGATTTCCCAGTTAACCCAACATACTCTCTTTATCACTCAAGAAGCTTCTGAAATTCCATATCTTCTGAGAGGATTTTTAGCAGAATTTATTTTGCTTTGTAGCTCTGCTTCTCACCTGGACATGGAATTTCATCATCTCTTCCACTTACCTTCTTCACTAAAATATATTTTTTTGCTTGTATATGAGGCACAATGCATACTTAATTATTTAGCATATGTATCTAGTCTCTGTTTCTTGCATTTTGGTGTTCTAACACTCAAATTCATAAGGTAGACTCCAAATTCCTGAAACATCCACCTCAAGATTGCTATTGAGTTACCTCTCCACACAAGAAAAGGAATACAGAACAGAAAATACAACCAGGAACCTGAGGTTCTGTTTTCTGCTCATTGAGTCAAGCATCTGTGTACCTCAAAATTATGTCTTAATTAGAAGTTCATAGACTCTAGGAATTATACCATTTTCTCATTTTGTTCAATATTCAGAGTTGTATCAAATGCAAAATTACTTCCTGGGACTTTTTTTAAAATGTTGAATGTTATTGAAGGTGCACATTCACGTATTTGAGCTAATGTCCTGAACATTTATGAGGGGTGATTCACTGTATTAGAGCAACTTGACTGTCAAAATGAATCCTCATGAATTCCCTTTAGCAGCAAGGAACTTGTACTTTGGGTTGATGTAGAAATTCTTTATTGGTCTCAATGAGTATAGAATTGTATTGAAGAGGATTCACGACCAAGTCAGGAAGAACTGTTTATTAGAATACAAATGGAGCTGAGGAGAAACAACTTCTTTCCCTTCCTTTAATTGGAACATTTCACTTGGAGTTTAGAGAGTTTCTCTCTTGAACTTTCAGCAAGGATGGGAGAAAGGAGTATTCTTCTTCTGACCTTCATCCACAATAGTGATGGTATTAGATACATAGTCCAAGCAGTATTTCGACTTACTAAAAAATCTGGATTTATCAGTTGTTCAGAAATACAGGTCAGGGACAGAAGTAAAACACCTATTGAACTACCCTGCCACATTCCTCTTAGCTCCTAAGAAAAGTGATGGTCACTTTTTCAAGTTTTAAGAATTGCTAATGCATGCTTGTAAGTCATTTGTTGTAAGCATTTATTTGTAAATGCTTACATTTACATATGTAAAGGAGACATAAAAGTTATCCTATGTATGATATTATTTATGCATTGTATATATTTTCTAAAAAGCAACCCTGCTATTCCCTTTTATGGCAGACAGTAGACATGATATAGCTCATGTCATACCTAAGCTTTATTAAAAAGATTTTCCCAGAAACTCTGATTCAAGCAATATCAAGCTAGAGAGAATGCAAAAAAAAGGGGGCTGATTCTACTCTTTTTGATGGGAGATTTTCCCCATGATAGAAGAATGTGGTCCATTAAGTCCTGAGCTGGAGCTCCTTATTTGGAGGGTGCTAATTATCATTATTAATGACTGGCACACTTCACTATTAATATTAATTGGCAACTACCAATATTAATTATGTTTGTTGGATAAAGTCTATTATTATCAAGAATATAAACTCTTTGATCACTATTTTTTATTAGTTGTCTTTGTATCCTTAGCTGACCTGTGTACATAATAGGTCCTTACTAAATTTTTATTTAATAAATGATTGCATATAATTTCAACAAAAATTGCCAGTTGTTTCTTTAAAGTTTGAAGGAGATCATTCTATAAAGTTTCATAACTTAATTAGATGTTCTGAGTAATGCTGAGGCCAGCTGGCTAATTTCTACTTCAGCAGCAATACTGAACAATTCTAAATACTTTTCTAAGGAAAATGTAGTTTGAATCTAGATGAAAAGCCAGATTCCTTCTTTCAGTTTTTATGTATTATTGATGGCCACTTCTGTATCCTCAAGACTAAAGATAAACTGCAGAATCAATAGCAACTTTAGAAATACACTTTTAAGGAAATATCAAAATAAGACTAGTGAGAGACAATCAAAGAGCTCTATTTCCCCCCTCAAGGTTTTGATGGGAAAGCCTAAAGTTAATGAGTTGTTCTTATTGCAATTTCCATGAGAAGAAAAATGTCATAAACTACCTCAAAGGTTCCACCTGCCTCACAGAATTGCTGTGAGGATAGTATTTTGAAAAGCTAAAAGCATCATGTAAATATAGTTCTTTTCTCTCAAAGAAGTCAGATCAGCTTGAAAGTGCATGACTTGCTCAGTTCTTTCATCAGAATTTAAGTCCCATGGAAGGGGAATAATGGGGAAACAGCTGTGCCTGAGATATAACCATGGCCAATTAGCACTTTACAGTCATATACTCGGGGACCATCTGGGCTTTCAGAGATCTCCATAGATCACATCAAGTCCAGGCAAAATGTCTTCTCAACACAACTCTGAACAGCTGTCCTATTTTCAAAGATCTACTAGGTGGAAGAATACTCATCCACCCTCATTCATTGCACTTTAATGCTATAGGCAAAAATCTGGTGTAAAGTGGAGAGGCTGCATGATATATGGGAATGAGCATTAGTTTTGGAGGCAGAGTTCCTAAGTCAAAATGCAACTTTTCTAATTTTTTGTCAATGTATCTTTGGGCAAATCACTTAACTTCTCTGGGACTCGATTTCCTGTTCTGTAAAATGAGGAGGTTGGATTAGTAGAGTGCAAATGAGAGTCACTAAACTGTATATAAGAATCCTTGTGGACCACATATTCATTTAGAAAACCACACAAGTTCATATATTTCTTTTTCTTTAATGCACCAACACATTAAAATCAAACAAACTATATTTTAATTTGGTTCTGTATTCTCAAATTGTGAATTGTGTGTAAGCTAATGTTCACATATCTTTTCTAAGTGACCTCTCCAGATTCCTTTCAGTTTTAGCCAGTCCTCATACTTGGAAATATAGGGAAGGTATTACAAACAAAAATGTTCAAATCAAAGATATAGAAACCTATTTTTAGTCATACAGTAACATCAGGCAAGAGCCTTGCTTATAAATATGGTTACCTAACCTTTGTGCCGTTGTATTCACTGGATATATAAAGCTTTGGGGTAAAACATAATTTTAGTGAGTAATGGAGCACTTTAAAACTAAATAGGAGAATTAGGATTTTGAAACCTTTCCTTAGTTAATGGTAGTTTAAGTAGTTAGATTATAAACTACTTGAAGTTTTGATTGTGCCATCTTTTATCTTCTGCAAAGTGAAAAGTATTTAGGTTTTTTAAGCATTGGGAAAACAGCAGAACTGAAGATATCTTCAAGTATGTCACTTCCCTATCTCAGACAAAAAGGTATTTTTACTTATATCTTTTTCTTAAAGATTTATTGATAATGAAAGAAAATTCCATAATTTCTTTTGATTCAAGTATCAACCAACTTTTATAGGCAAGTGTTCCATTTCTCATAACATTAATAACTCACATTTATGTGGCACTTTGAGAACTACAAAAAGCTTTAAATGCATCATCTTATTTGTTATTTAGAAGCAAACCAGCCCTACATAAATGCTTGCATGTATCAGTTTATTTTGTGTTAAGTAGAAACATAATTTCACTTGTTGTGTTAGTCCTATTTGTATCTTTTCCTACCATTTTCATCATGTTACTTCCCTTTTCAAAAATGTTACATTATTCTCAAAATCTTGTTATATCAAATCTAAAGCCTGGCTTTCATTATATATCTTTACCCTAACCAGTCATCAGGCCAAGTTCTTCTCAGTGTTTCATTAACATTCTTTATTTGTTTCTGCCTTTATACTTGGGCTCAATTTTTTGTCCTCATCCAGAATTCTCTCGGTTCTTCTTTCCATCACACTTTTTTTTCACAATTTATGGCCCAAATCCTCCTCCATTAAACCTTTTCTAATTGCCCAAAACCTTGTTCAAACCTTTATATCATTTATATATACTTGACCATCCTTCCTTCTGGTGTCATTAAAGGGATTAGATTGGAGGGGATGGATGTCTCTGGGATTGGACAGATATTTATCTATGTCTTCTTCTTCCAAATATTGGAAAATCTCCTTTGACTTAAAGCAAAAAGGATATGTGGGACTAGAAAATAAGAAGACTGAAGGACAAAATTAAGGGGGAATCTAAAGTATTAGGTTTATTTCCCCAAAATGTGGTTAGAGCTGCCAAAGTAAGATATCTAGCTTTGTGTTCAAGAAATCAACCATTAAGAGAGACTGTAGGCTATTTGAAGAAGAAAGAATACAACTATCTGTCCTGATAGTTTCTAATTTCTAATATACATGAGTGATGTATTCATGGAAGTATATAAGCAATGAGGTGTCAGGAGCCATTTATCATGAAAGAGGGACTTGAAAGGGAGGCCACATATCTAAAGGAGAATGGCTACTAAGGAAGCCTCATTTTCAAAAAGGAGAAGGAGCAAGTTGGGGAACCTGCCAATTAAATCATTGATCCGGTGGTTATTGACAGCTGGTTCACAAATTTTAGTACTAAATAATTGTGTAATTGTTAGAAACAAAGTCATAAAATGTTAAAATTTGAAAATACCTAAAAGATATACACTTCATTAGAAAGGTGATGAAAAGTCTAGAAAAATGAAATTACTTTCTCAGGATGAAGAGTAGAACAGGTAAAAAAAAAGTCAATCAAAAGATAAATCTACATTGTGTGTTAGCCATATTAATATCATTTTAGATATATGTATGTGTGTGTGTGTTTGAGTATATATATGTTTGTATACATGTGTATATATAGGTATGTATTTGTATACATATGTATATGTGTGTGTGAAGTTGTATATATATGTATATATATATATATATATATATATACATATATATACAAATATATCTATGTTTTAACTATAGCCTGCTTGGTGGAGGTTGGGAAAGGAAAGGGCAAAAAAAGAATAAAATAAAAAGTATACAGCAGAGAACAAAAGAAAATCTACCAAGAAACAAATAAAAGATGGACAGTTATGAATAGAATGTCTTCTATTATTATATATGCTTTCTTAAAATAGAAATTTATTGCAACATATTTTGAATCCTTTCTGATGTTCTGCTGGGCACGTGGCAATTTTTTTTCTTTTCCTGCCTTTCTTTTTCTATTTTGTTTTTTCTAATTTTACATTTAAGTTTTAAATAATAAATAGTTACAAACAATGAATGTTAGAATTTTTTCACAAATGCAATTGAGTAAAAATAAAATATTATTTGAAAAATAAAATAAAAATAAAATAGAGCAAGGACTAGGCCCAAAGTCTACAGACTCCTTATTGGAAAGTATTTCAATGTTTGTAAATCAGACCTTCTTGACTAGATGCTAAGCTTGTTGAGAGCATGTGTCATAGATTATATTTCTTTTTTTATCTCATACAGTGTTAAATTAGTGCTAAGGATACAGTTAGTATTAAATAGGAGTTTTGACTAATTAGAAAATAAACTTCATAATAAATATTAACATTTATATATTACATACATTGTCCTATTTGACTCAAATATCACAATCTAACTTTTCAATCTACTTTCACATTACTTTCTTTCGCATAGTCAACATTCCAGGCAAACCAATCTATAGCTATCTTTTGTATATGGCACTAGACCACTGCCCTAGAACACTATATAAGTTGCTACTCATTCCCGCTAATACAGAAAGCTTTTACTTTAAATAATTTTAATTTTTACCTCTGTTTTGCAATAAAGATGGCCAAAGTAATTGTATCTTTCTCTATTGCCCCTGGTTATCATTGAATATCATTGGTTTTTTTTTCCTATGAGAGACAAGTTCTAGAAATCATTTTCTTAAAATCAGACTTTAGCCCAACATCTCTCTTGTTCTCTCCAAGGATTTTCAGGGAAAACTTTATTTTAAGATGTGGGTTAGAGACTACCTTATGGAACATAATTGGAGATTGGTTTATGGAATCACTGCATAGAGCATGTGTACTACTGAGATTCTTCCCTGGCCATTTCCTACAAGACAGGTACTGCTCTTCTTCCTATGTTCCATTTAGACAGGGGTTATCATCATTATCACCATCATCATCATTGCTCACATTCATATAGCACTTTAAATTTCGCAAAGCACTATAGATAGATACATATACATACACATATATAATTTCATTAAATTCTTACAACAGTCTTGTGAGTTTGGTATTATTATTATTTTTCCCATTTTATCAATAGCAGACTAAAGCTGAAGAAGTTTCAGTGGCCTGCCAGGTCACACAGCTCATCAAAAAAGATAGGCTACAGATTAGTAAAAATTTCTTATTCTGAAGATTTTAAAAGAAGAGAGAGCTTCTTTTATTCCCTTTTGAATGTGTAACTTGAGATTTGGATGGGTCTTCCTTGGACTTTATGTGAATGGAGGCAAAAGGAACTTCATTCTCTTCTTCTTTTTCTTTCCCTCCCAACTATGACAACAGCTTATACATGATATATTTATAGACTGTATTTCAAGACCATAAATTTCTCTTCTGCATTGTATTTCTTTTCTTAGACATAGGCAATCCACCATTAATCCTGAGAGATGGAGTTCTGAAGGATGATGACTATCTCCACTATAGAAGTTCTTGGTTAATTTAGGCTGTCCTTTAGGCCTGTCCTTTTAAGCTAATGCTTCTTGGAGGAAAAGGTAATCATCAATTAGACAATAAACCTAAACCATGCCTTAGCTTACCAGGAGCTATGGAACTTGATGAATTGTTCAGTCAAGGTGAATATAAAATGACCATTCAAAAATATTATAGTTTCATATTGTGAACATACGGGAATTATAAATTACTTATTCATGCTTTAAGTATTTATATCATGTTTTAAGTATTTAATGCACAATATATTTAAATATTCAATACATACTTGTGAGTCTTTTTGTTGGAAGAATCTGTGTGGTGCAAACACATGCTTATATGTTTACTGGAAAAAATAATAGCTGTCCTACTTTTTCTATTATGTACATGAAATATCCATGATAAACTCTTTGGAGAAGTCCTAGTTAAAGGCCAAATTAAAGCTTTATTTAAGGAATCATCTGTAGATAATTTGGGTTAGGGATATAATGAGCCAGAAATAATAAGGTAAAAGCTTTATCCCTCATTTTAGAGGATAGGCTCTTTTAGGACTGAACCTAGTCCATGTGACTCTAAAGATGAGAACCCTTAGTGGGAGAGGGCACCTTGGTCCCTTGGGCCAGTGAGTTTGTTAACCAGGCCAAAAGAGAAAAATTGACAAATGTCATGCATGGATAGTATAATATTATTTTTATAATCGAAAATATCTTCTTTTTCTTACTGAATTAAATTTAACTATCTAGGAAGCTGACTTTTCAAAATCTTGAACAAATTCTTCATAATCCCCAGATCCCCTTATATAAAATAAAGCTCCAGTTGCTATTTCTATCCAATATTTCTATCCCACTGAGTGTATTTTCTAAACAAACTAGATGCATGGGAGTACAAATGAACAATTGGATTATTTTTTACCAGTGAAGCATAATGTACCTCAAAAACCCAGGAGGCATGAAATAGGCAGCATTGATCTAAACGTGGTAAATTCAGGAAGATTTGTTACAGTGGGAGGAAGGGATAATTTGTAGTATTGTTGATGAATGTAAATATGCTTGGCTCACTTTGTGGGAAGCAAAAAACTTGACAGCAAAGATTATGAAGAATTCTAGCAGGTGCTGATGCAGTTTGAACAGACTAGACCCTTTACTCAGAGGGTATGGGGACCAGATAGATAGAAATGATTAGAATGACTGATGAGTCCATAAGTCCAGTTCCTGACACCGGAGGAATTTTGCCAGCTCTTATTCATGTTTTTTGTAATCAAAAGGCATCTGGGGTCTGCTTAACCTAGACAGATGCTCTATCTTCTTTTTCCCTCCTGAGTATAAAATTACCGGGGCCATTTCAATCCAACTTGGGAAGAATTTGTTTCCTAAAACTGCCATATGAAATGCCTCTCCTCTTAGATCCCATGATCACAGGATCATAGAATCACTGATTTAGAGTTAGAAGGTCATATAATCACCTTATTTTCACAAATGAGGAAACTGAGGCCCAATGAGCTTCAGTGACTTATTCAAAATCAAACAGATATTATGTGACAATCTAGATTTGAACTGAGATTCACTTATTCCAAAGCAGATTTTCATTCCACTACACTATGGAAAACTAGAGTTTTTCTTACCCTATATTCATGTATATTTCCTGTACACAATATGTCATTAGTGGCTTATATACGGTTATAGACACAGTAATTAGCAATAGAATAATAATAATTCCTACTAAATAATAATAATTATTACTAATCAAGGGAGACTTCAAGACTCCATTCTAAGCCCTCTTATCTTCTCCTGTATTATTCATTTGTTGATCTCATTTAGCTCCTATGGTTTCATTTTTCTTCTCTATCAATAACTCTCAGTTCTACTTATTCAACCCTAAATTCTCTACTGAACTTTACTCTTTCATCTTAAACTTCCTATTAGTAGATATCTTGAACTGAACATCTTTAGATATCTTAAACTCAATATGTTAAAAAATGAACTTATGATCTTTCTTTCTAAACCCTCCCCTCTTTTTAACTTCTCCATTACTGTCAAGTATATCATTATCCTCCCAGCCATTCAGTCTCACACGTTAAGCATTATTTTCAACTTCTGACTTTCTTTCATCCCCATCCTACCATGCATATCCAATATGTTGCCAGGGTCTATCAATTTTAACTTCATTAACATTTCTCCTATATGTCCCTTTCCTTCCTGTGCTTTTGCCACCATTCTAGTACAGGCCCTCATCATCTCATTTCTGGAGTATTGAAATAGCCTTTTGATTGGTCTATCTACCAAAATTTTTTTCCTGTTCCAGTCCATTTTCTCAACAGCCAATATGATCTTCCTAAAGCATAGATCTGGCCATGTTCTAGTATCTCCCTACTGCCTCCAGGATAAAATATAAAATCCTCTGGAATTTAAAGTCTTTCTAATCTAACTCCTTCCAGCTTTTCTAGTCTTCTAATTCACACTCCTCTACATATTCTGTGATCTGTGAACTTGATGTTCTTAGCAGAAGATTGTCCATCTCTTCACTCTATTTTCATTAGCTGTGCTATATATCTACAGTAGACCCTTGTCGTCTCAGTTTTCTAAGATTTCCTTCAAGTCTCAGTTAAAGTCCCATTTTTTTGTATGAAACATTTCCCAGTCATCCTTTAATCTTAGTGCTTTCTCTTTAAGACTAACCTCAATTTTTCATATATGTAACTCGTTTACAATTCCTTATATGATACCGATCTCATTAGACTATGAATATTTTGATAGCAGAAATTAAATTTTTTTGCCTTTCTTGTAAACTTATTTTAGCACATTTTGTTGTAGTTCAGTTATTTAGTGATGTCTGCTCTTTGTAATTTCATGGAGCACAGCAAAGCAGGCCCTTCTATCTTCCAGTATCTCTTGAAGTCTGCCCAAGTTCATGTTCATTGTTTTCATCTATCCCTTTCATTCTCTTCTGTCCCTTTTTTCATTTTGCCTTCAATTTTCTAACATCAGGGTCTTTTCCAATGAGTATTTTCATTATGTAACCAAAGTATTTAAGCTTCAACTTCAGTACTTGACCTTCCAAAGAATAATTTCTTTAAATATTGACTTATTTGACCTCCTTTCTGTCCAAGGAACTCTCAAAAGTCTTTTCAAATAGCACAAATCAAAAGCATCAATTCTGTGGTACTCAGCTTTCCATGTAGTCCATCTGTCACAGCCATACATTGTTACTGGAAAAACCATAAGTTTTACTATATGGACTTTAGTTCATAAGATAATGTCTATACTTTTTGGTGCTATCAATATTTGCCATAGCTCTCCTTCCAAAGAGTAAACATCTTTTAATTTCATCACTGCAGTCACCATCTGCAGCTATCTATAACATTTTCCATGTCTTCTGCTATTTTCCAGGAAGTGATGGGACCAGTTGCTTAGATCTTAGTTTTTTTTTTTTAATGTTAAGCTTCAAACTAGCTTTTACACCCTCCTCTTTCATCCTTCTTAATTCTTTTTCACTTTCTCATCAGAGTGATATCATTTGCATATCTAATACTGTTGATATTTCTTCTTGCAACCTTGATTCTGGCTTTTGATTTATCCATTTGGATATTTCACATGATGTATTCTATATATAAGTAAAATATGTGACAATATACAGCCATATCACACTCCTTTTCTTAAGCCAATAAGTTTTCCCATATTTGGTTCTAACTGTTGCATCTTGGACTGCATGCTAGTTGCTTAGGAGATATATAGTAGGTTCTTGTTTACTAACTACAATGATTATATGTATCACTTGTATTTAGTTTCTTTCTATATATAAATACTAAATGAGATACATACCAATATACTTAAAATATTACCTAATTTTATTCAAACTATAGGGATTTAAAAATTTTATGACTGTATCAAATATATTTAATAGTAGAGTTGAATATCACTCTGCATTCAAATTCTGTTTCCCCCCAGAAAACTATTCTAAATAATATTTTTTTCCATTTGCAAAGAAATCTAGCGAGAAATAGGATATATTCTCTTAAATTTATTTTGTGAATATTATGATGCCTTTGACCTTGAATTGTCCTTAGTGAATGAAGCAGTAGCCTGGTTGGTTTAGTAAAAGATACTTAAGCTTGAAAATAGAAAAGGAGTGTTGAAGATGTGAGTCTTGGCATTGTTTTCATATTTAGAAGGAAAATAAAAATAACTGTAGTATGTACTTAATATGATTATTTTAAGAATAAATTAAGAGAATGTCAACAAAGTGCTTTTAAGAGAGGTAGTATCCTATGGTGGTAGAAGTGAGTGCACAGTACTTTAAGCATGTAAAATGTTTCCTGTCAGGAATCAGCACGTGCAGAAACTTGATGAGCCTGCTTGTCAGAAATGTACAATGGAAGAAATGTTCCCATTCTTTGCTTCAGAGAATGTGAAGATATCTTGACCATACCCTGGTGACTTGTGGCATGGTCACAAAAAAGTTTTTAATAGACTCCTCACTCAACACTGAGTATGCATGCATACAAAACACTTGGATAGACTAAAGCTCTTTTTTCTTCCCTGGTGGCCAGTGAGGAAAGAGCTTCTAAGGGATTCCAGGTGACCCAGTCATTCACTCAGAGTGGCTATTTATTCAAATTGCTGATGATCTTCTGACTCATATTTATTCTTACCTGATGTTATTTGTATAAATATTGGTGATGGACCATATCACATCATTTTTGAAATCTAATCATTAAATTCCATAGTACATGGTACATACAATAGCCTTAGTAGTTAAGCCTGTTGAGGACTAAGTTCTGAGGAAAAACGTATTTGACTCAGCACAGAAAAAAATCCACTGGGTATGTGGGGTATCATACAAGCAAGGGAGGAACTTACATGTCCATTTACTTTGATGTATCCAGAATTGAACTTGTTGGGGGATAATGGATGATTGTCTACTCTCCAAAGAGACTAGGGGTACTTTGGTTTTTACTATACTTTTTCAATGAATGTTCCTTTGTACAAACTAATTGAAATTCATTGGTTAATAAATATTGAGAAGAGATCCACTGATAAATTAAAATTGAAAAATATTAACTGGCAATTGATATAGAAGAGAATAAACTGGATAAAGTGTCGTGAGCAATAACATTAAAAAAAAACAAAAACAAAAACAAAAACAAAAAAAACGAGGCTACCTTATCTCTGAGGGCCTTTGTTAGTTAAAAATGAGATGATTAGATTAGATGATCTCCATGGTGCCTCCCAGCTCTAACATTAAATGATTTAGCCAATAAATGCTCATTGAATTAAATTATTAATCATAGGTTAGAGCTTGAAGGGACTTTGAAGATTATTTAATACAGCCTTCTTTGTCTGGAAAATTGAGGCAATCAGATGTAAGGTGCTCCTAAAGCTACCTAGCAAATTTGTGGGAGAACTGGGTCCAGAATTGAGATATCCTGTCACTGTACTCTTTCCATTGGATCATATACGCCTCCCTCAAAGGAGATATTATCAATAGAACAAAAAATAAAGAGAAAAAAATAATGGTGAACAATGGAGAATCAAAAATAAACAATTTTAAAAATTCATTTGCTACTGTGTTGAGATAAGGAGGCCAGATACTTCTGATCATGTTGTCAAGATGTTGTGAACTTGATTTCTACTCTGTAAGAGATAGGGATCTCCTCCTGATGCTACTCGAATTCCATTTACCAGTGCCTGACCTTAGAGATCAGAATTCAGAAATGTGAATGGGAGACTCTTGGACCAGGGCTTCCTAAGGAGTCATAGGGTAGGTTTCCTATACCTTTAAGAAGTCTCTAAGGGAGAGAAGGATTTCAGAGATTCATGACCCTCAATGGAGACAGAACCTTTCTTAGTGGCAAAAAAAGACTCCTTTGCTCTTGTTATTTTCCTTTTAACCATTACTGCCCTTTTGTCCCCATCCTCTCTTTTATAGAAGAGAACAAAAAGTTTATAAATCAGGGACCTGGGTTCAAATGTCAGCTGTGCCACTTACTATCCGTGATTTCGAACTTATTTATCTTCTCTGGATCTCGAGTTTCCTTATCTATAAAATGAGATGGCTTACTATATGTCTTCTAAAGTCCCTTTATCTCTAAATGTGTGTGTGTGTGTGTGTGTGTGTGTGTGTGTGTGTGACTTCTTTAGCAAAACTCACTCCATAGTATTGAGTGGAGGAAAAAGAAGAAAAGTGAGGGGGTGAAGAAGAAAGAGACACAAAGAGAGAAAGAGAGAGAGACAGAGAGTGAGAGAGGGAAAAGGAGAGAGGAGAAGGGAAGGAGGAAGGGAGAGAGAGGGAAAGACATTGGGAGAGTGGGGGGGAAGGAGTGAGGGAGTAAACATTAACAGTACAAATTTTGAATATCTCTTGAGAACACACTATTGTCTCTATAAACAAGAAGGTGCAAATACACTTATGACCAGTGTTGCACTGGTAAATGTTTAACTACTAATTCTTCAGAAGGAAAAAGTATAAACTTTTAAGTTTCATCTGTGTTATTTACATTTTATCTGCATTATTTACACTTTCTTAAAGTTAGATAAAAACAAAACAATAAATCAAACACTGCTTTCTAAGTTATTGAGTTCTAAGTTATGAATGTTTACAAAATTTTAACATTGGGCTTTTGACAGTCACCTGACTCCAGTATACCCTTGCTTGTGAGCCTTCTACCAAGTTGGAAAAACTTGAGAAATGCTAAGAAGCCAACAAGTCGTATTTTCAAAATTGCTGTTTTGCACTCCCACATATTTTGAACATCAAAAAATTCTTCTGTTTTCAATACATGTTGTTGTTTCAGTCATTATCCATCTCTTTATGACTCCATTTGGGTTTTTCTTGGCAAAAATACTGGAGTCGTTTGCCATTTCCTTCTTCAGACCATTTTACCAATGAGGAAAATGAGGCAAACAGAAGTAAATGACATGCTCAGGGTCACACTGCTATTAAGTGTCTGAGACCAGATTTGAAACCTGAATCCAGGCACAATGTTGTAACCACTGTGCACCTCATTGTCCATAGATCAAGTTACATGTGTTTCAATGAAAGAGCAAAACCTCCTACGGAGGGATAAAATTTTCCAGGGTTGGCTAAGGTTCACAAATGCCTCATCCATGCTTTGCCTTTTTACCCATTTCATTAAACTAGATGTGACCTTGTGGACCCAGTGTGGATTACTCTATACCCTCCACTAGCTGTTTCTATTATAGCAAACACTTATGTGACTGTCAGTACTCTTTACAAAAAAAAAAAAAAGCTCATGCTGGTAAAAACAACTATTTTCCTAATCAATCAACTTCAAGTGACAGAAATTGATTTATCTCACAGCAGCTTTAAAAAGTCCCTGGATTTGTATAAAAACCCATCTTTTCTTTCCTGTGGTTTTGTGGAAAACTAGAATAGTCCCAATTCTATCTCTGCTGAGATGTTTCACTTATTATTACCATCATATATAGCCCAGCTAACACACACTTTCTTAATTCCCTTTCCTCAATCCCTTAAAACTAAATGTTTCTCTCAAGACCTGGAAATAAGAACAGACACTTATTTTATAGATTTAGAGCTTGAGAAGATGCTAAGAACTTCCTGGTCTGATCTCCCCCTTTACAGTTGAGGAAACTGAAGTCCAGAGATTAAGTGACTTGTCCAAGAGGACAAAAGAAGCAAATGAAAGAGCCAGGTTTTAAATCAAGACCTTCCTGATTCCAAATCTACCTCCTACCTCTCTACTATGATACAAAACCCTCAGATTCTTTGCTTAGTTTGATGCCAATTGTTTTTGGGTCCAAAGATGAAGTGGTACCAATGAAGAAATTGTAATTTCTGAATATAATTATTCAACTATTTTAAGAAATGAGGAATATGAGGAATTCAGAGAAACAAGGGAGGCTATTTATGGAATTATGCATAATGAAACAAATAGAACCAAGAGGACAATATGCAAAATGATTGCAATAGTTCCAATAAAAAGAACACTAAAATGAAGTCAAACATAAAGTTATTTTAAAAGACTAAGTGCACCCAAAGAAGAGTTGAGAAAACATTTCCCCAGCACCTGGCACAGATTAGGTGTTTATTGATTAACTGGTATAAAAGTGGGGACTATGGATGCAGAATATTGTATAAGCTATAAATGAGCTCATTGCATTTGAGTTTCCTTAAATATGTGTGTATATGTATAGAAACATATATGTTATTTAAATTCTTTTCTTTGGGTGGGTGAGTGGCATCCAGAAATACCCATGTTGTAGGAGCAAAAGACATCAATAAAACGTATTTTTAAATGATTGACAGCTAGTGAATGACTTAGATGAAATCTTTTTCAATCACAGGTCTATATGGCCACAGTAGTTTGAGCAGGTAATGGATTATCATTCCAGGCTCTGAGATTTATGGGCAAGTTCCTTAGAATTCTTTTCATACTTCTAGTAAACATTACTGGCTGCTAACTATATAACTTGCAAACATCCAAAATTCACCTTGACCTTTTAGGGGCTTGTGGAAATAAAAGTTCCTCTCTCTTTATTTACTCTTTCTCTGTTAATACCCATAATTTTCATGTGGATGAAAAAAATTGGGATATTAAAATATAGCATGTAAAGAATAGCCATCTTTTTCTGATAATTAAGGTACTTGAAGTGAAGTACTGTATAGCAGATAAAAAGACTACTCTGCTTAGAATTTCCACTCCGCCTCATTGTGATTGGATTTTTGTCTCTATAAACCCCTCTTCTCTAGTGTGTAAAGTCATTACAGGGGTTACTGTAGAGCTCAGAGTTAATAAAATTTCTTTGTACTTAGGCATCCCCTTTCTATGAGAAAGCTCAAGAGGATTTTTCATCCATTATCTGAGAGAAAGAATAGGAAGATGGCAAACATTATCATATAGGACTACTAGTAAATCTTTCTGGTTTGATCCCCTGTTCCTAACTCTAGGATAACTTTCTGCAAAACTTTCCTAGAAATGATACCTTTTCTCTGAAGTTCTTCAGAGAAAATTCTCCCTGAGCCAGAAATTGAATCCCTTGAAGAAGGTGGGGATGTTTGGTGACTTCATGTTCCTTTGCCATTAATAAACTCCTGTCTTTGAATGATCATGAAGAGAAGGAAACCTATCTGACTATCAGTTTTTTCCATGACTCTTAGTTTACTATAGGAAATTAGGGCTACCAAGATCTTATGCTTTGTCCTGAGATTAACAGGATAGTTATTTGAAACTTAGTTTCTCTCTATACATATATGTCTATGTGTGTTTGTAAAAGTGGCAACTAGGTGGTGCCATAGTGCACAGAGTGCTGGGTCTGAAGTCAGTACTCATCTTCCTAAGTTCAAATCTGATCTCAGACATTTACTAACTGTGTGACCCTAGTCAAGTCACTTATCTCTGGTTTGACTCAGTTTCCTCACTTATAAAATAAGCTGGAGAAGGAAATGGCAAACACGCTAAAAATCTTTGCCAATTAAAGCCCAAAAGGGGTCATGAAGAGTTGGATATAACTCAAATGATTAAAACAACAAGATTTGTATGTATATATGTGTGTATATATATATATATACATGTAATATATACACATATAAATTATATATTATACACATATACATGTCTATGTGTGTATATGTATATATATATGTAAATGTGTGTTTTTGCATATGTATATACATATAGGATCATCATCATCAACATCATCATCATCCTCATCCTCACATTGCCCCAAATATTACAAATTACATAGAGATATCTGAACTTCATCCCAGTCACCCAAAGTCATAACCAAACTTTGAAAACATTTACAAGTCTGTTGACCTAGAATTTCCCACCACTTAAAATGTTATCAGGTAGATACTAAAATAGTATTGGGGAAAATATTTTCTTTTTCTTTCTTTCTGTATTTTGGTGGCACCCCTTTATACTTCTGTTTAAAAATCTGTTTCATTCTATGTAAATGTGTCTTACAAGAAGATAAGGTGTATTATATAGGTCCAATGTGTATGTGATGGTTGCTTAGGGCATAGGAAAACTTTAATGTTTTAAATTTTATTATTGCTTTGCAACTAGCAATAACAAAAGCTCTAATTTCAAAAAGACAGACACAATATGGTAGGGAAACTTGAGACTGAGGAAAATTGCTCAGAGGAGGGCTCAGAGTTTTGCTCACACACGCTGTTTCTTTTTTTGCTTTGTGTGTGATATGAAGTTAAAAAGGGAATAACTTATAGGTTAAAGGACTTGGATAAGACTGATCCAGAATACAGAAGAAGGCTAAAGTAAGGCAACCTTTCTCCAATAGCTCTAAGTAAAGGAAATAGATTAATTTGTGATGATGATTGATGGGGAAAAGGATGATTAGAAATTCAGATGCTAAATTAGCCATATTAAGCAAAGAAGTGACTTGAGCTTTTGCACAAGAATTAAACTCTGTTTGGAAATGTGAGTTAGTTACAGCCAAGCCAGTATGAAAGACTAAATTAAATTGAGTAAAGCTATTGAGTAAATATATGTAATGTACCTAGAACTTGGAAGTTATTTTCTTTAACTCTTCTTTTAAAGTGTTTATTATTTATTTCTTTAAATTTAGTAATATGCTAATATAAGTTAATGCCTCTGCTTAGATGTTTTAAACCTCCCATCTTTCCTCTTACCTTAGTACCCTGTTCTCATTTCATCCTACAGCTAATCCACTGAAATTGTAAGGATGGAGAAAGAAATCCCTAGATTGTTTTATTTCTTTTTTCTTCCATATTCTTCTTCCTTTTCTCCCTCCCTCTCCAATATACATATATTTGTCACTCCTTATGCCCAGAACTGGTCTTTCTTGAAGAATTCTTTGTCTGGCTAAGTGTACTTTTAACTTCAGAACCTACACACCGAGGATATCCCATATTGTCTGTTTTCTTCTTTGAAACATGAACCTTTTGTTATTCCTCTGGGTAATGAACTAACATTATCATTCTTGTTTTTTTGTAAGAGTTCTAATTTTTTAAAACATAATTGAGTAATAAAAGCAACACATGTTCATCTTCATCTCTCAGTTAATCATAACCACAGGAAGCCTGACTATTTGGAACACAAGGCCATAACCTAAACATCACAATTCATTCACCTGGTGGCAGCATTTCCTAATCATAGATAAAATACTTGGGAGAAAACAAAATTCTCCAAATCCAGACTTATGATGGCAGATGTCACACTTACCGTAATGTTCAATAGGTATTCTATCCATAATCAAATTTCCGTAATTAGTTATGTGAGTAATCAAGCATTGAAAATAAAATGTAGTTTGTGGTTTAAAAAAAATACTACATCAGAAGAGAGAACTGACTTAAATCTAAATGTTAGTTTCTTCTTTTAAATTTTTAATTTTTTTCTTTCTCTTCCATTTAACAAGTGCAAAACTTTATAGGAATAGGAGTTCTTTTGTAAAGAGTAAAAACTTCTATAAATTAGACTATAGTCTAGTCATTTATAATCATGTCCCTGGATTAGATCCTTGTATAGTGGTATATGTGTGACTATCCTTCTAGATCCCTATCTTGCTGCTACTTTGTCATTTTTGCATCCCTTCTTTCTTCTATTGCTCCCTTATTTCTTGGCTGTCCCTTTTCTTCTCACCTCCTCCCCAGAAGTGATATTTTATATTCAGACCCTAAGTATCAGTTATGTTACCTATTTTAATTGTTGCTATACATATATATATTTGTAAAGAATAAAGACTGTTTACATGCTAGTAATGATAAGAGATGTTGACCACTCTATTAATTAATATAAGACTACAAATGTTAAAAGACTGTTTTATATGCTCCATAACAATGATTCTCAAACTTTTTGATCTCAGGATACTTTTGTAAATTTAAAAATCATTGAAGATGCTCTTCCCTGCCTAAGAACTTTTGTTTATGTTAGTTATACCTATCAATACGGTTATCCCTTCTCCAAAATGACTTTCCCCAGCATGGTTTTAATATATCACAAGTTGACATAAGGAATTAAATGGGAATTTTTGGAGTTTTGCAGAACTTGTAGATAATATGCAAAAGCTGCAAATGACACAGAAACAGCTTAGAAACTTTGAAATCCATAAAATATATGTAGAGTATTGTTTAATATCAACACATTTTATCTTTTAATACCAGACTTCTTCTCTGGGATGAAGAGAAGACCAAGAAAATAATAAAGATTTTCCAGATCATGGAAGTGCTCTAACTCTCACAGTGTGGAACAGATAACTGTAATTAAAATTACTTAGTTTTATTATGAAAATAATTTTGACCTCAAGATGGAGGGATTTCCAGACATCCCCAGAACATACTTTGAAATTATATGTCACTGAAACACCACCAACGTCACCTATCTTGATGTTGAAATGCTTAATAATATTTGTTGATTTATTGACTTAATTTTTTTTCAATGATCTCACTGATCTAGGAAATTCCCAGGATAGGAATATCTTTCATTGGTATAGCTTGATAACTCATCTATAACATGTAGTCATGGAATTACCTAAGGACACTAAGCTAAACAACTTTACTAGAGTCAAATAGCTAATTTATATTCTTTCTGAAACATTCTAGGCTGATCTTCATATTTCTGAATATTGAATAAATTTATGATTTTATATATTTGTACACATATGTATACACACATACACAACATGACTTTATACGCATATTGGGACAATTAAGTGGTACAGTAGATAAAGTGCCAGGCCAGGAATAATCTTCCTGAGTTCAAATACGGCCTTACACATTTACTAGCTGTATTACCCTCGGTAAGTCACTTAGCCCTATTTGCCTCAATTTTGTCTTCCATAAAATGAGTTGTAGAAACAAATGATAAATAACTCCTGCATCTTTGCCATGAAAACTCCAAATGAGGTCATGGAGAGTAGGACATAAATAAAACGACTGAACCACAAATATATGTATATGTATGTATACATATACACATACAGAGATATAAATATACTTATGTAATAAGTATAGGGATAGGGCTAGGAACAAGATAGGAATAGGATTTTGATTTATGATTTCATTAACAAAGAGGATTTTCTTATAGCTAATATATCAAACCCTCTCTCCCAATGCAGATCAACACTTCATAATTGAGTTAAATAAATATTTGACAATTAATGAGTAATAAAGTAAGCTGGTCCAGGGACCAGTAGACATATGATAAATTCTAGTGTTTATAGGAAAGAGATAGTGAAAAGAATTTTGCTTCTGAATTTAGATGACCTAGGTTCAAAACTCAAGTCTGCCATTTTGCAGGTAGTAATCTATTACTGAAGTCCTGAGTATCATTGAGACTTTTTCGGGAACAGGATGGTCTATGTGTGTCAAACTTATTTTCATAATAATACAAAGACACTTTAATTTTCAATATGGTATCAATTGATATGACTGACATAAATAAAATATATTTTTTTGGTGGGAGTGGGAGTTGTTCAGTGTATCTGACTCCTGGAGATTCTATAGACCATCTTTAGCACATAGATATAAATGATATAACTATACTATTCATGGATTTTTTTTGGGAAATATACTGGACTAGTTTGCCAGTGCTGTGTCTACTGAACCACCCATCTGTCTCCTTTTTGGGGAGGGAGGAGATAGTTCTCAGTTTTTTTTTAAAGTTTTAAAAATGTAAAGGGATTCTGAAATTAAAAAAAAAAACTTGATTACTTCTCATGTGTGGGATCTTGAGGTTGTCAGATTGTTTTAAACTTTGATTTACTTATCTATAAAATAAAGAAGGTTTACTTAGATAATTAAGATTTCTTCCTTCTCTAACATTCTTGTCAATTGAAAAGGAATGTGATTTTTTATAAAACATCACAGATGCATGTGATAGCTTACTCTTAAAATGCAAATAAAGGTTTACTTTGCCCTATCTCCACATATGGCATTTTCACCTTATCAGACTATATTTTCTATTCAATGTGATGATTACTACCATAACACTTACTGGGAGTTTGCAGATAGAATGCATACTGAACATAATGTATTCCTTTTTCTCTGCACCTGTGCCCTTGATCCCATTCCATTCTGTCTCCTCTGGGAACTTGTTCCATCAATCACCCCCTCTGTTTCTTGCATGTTCAGTCGCTCCTTCTTCCTTATAAACTTCTCCCTGCATGTAAACATGACTAGATCTTCCCTATCCTAAGTTTCCCTTGATATTTCTGCCTTCTTGATATACCATCCCATCTTTTGTTTTCCTTTCTCTGCAAAATTTATAGAATTGGTAGTCTTCTTACTAATCGCCTCTATTTCCAAATTAATTGCATGACATGGGAAATGCTGGCACAGGACCGCCTGGCATGGGGTGCCCTCATCAGACAAGGTATTGTGCTCTTTGAGCAAAGCATAATTGAAGTGACTCAGAAGAAACATGAGATGCACAAAGTTAGAGAAGCCAACCCAAATGTTCATAGAGACTATTTGTGCCTAACTTGTGGTAACCTTTTTGAGTTCTTATTGGTCTGATCAGCCACAGTAGGAACACTGTAACTTGATTCTAACAGAGTGATGTCATTTTGACTCTCTTTAAGAAGGAAGGATAGCAGTCAAATTTTCATACACTCTCCCTTACTCTTCAGTGTCTTGCAATTTGATGATACACATGTGAATTTCTCTCTCTCTTTCCCTCTCTCCATCTCTCTCCTTCCCTCCTTTTCTCTTTATCTCTCTCTGTCTGTCTGTCTGTCTGTCTCTCTTTCTCTTTTCCTTCCTCCCTCTTTCTCTCTCATAAAAGAAAGTAGAGGAATTTTTAGCTGATATGATAGAAATATAAAGCAAAGACTAACCAATAACCTTTCTACCTCCCATGATAAAAAAGTGCACTCTTGAAGTTTATGAAAACTCCAAGGCAATTTGTTTAGCTCAGGCGCTAGCTACCAGAGACATAATGGGAACTAAAGGAGCAAATAACAAATGGTATATACATTTATCTCTAGCCTTGGAAAAACTTATTGAAACTTATAGTCCAGTTGGGAACACACACCTTTACTTTCTTTGCTACTCTTGCCCAATTAATTCTATTACTATTTGATTGAAGGTTTAGAACTCATAAGAATCTACCTAATTCAATCATTTTATTTTTCAGGTGACGACTCTAGGCCAATTGACTTATCCAAGGTTACTCAGGTTGTAAATAGAAGAAATAGGAACCTAGGTTGTCTGACTAACTACAAAGCCAGTTCTGTTTCCTATTTATTTCTATTTCTATTTCCCATTTATGAATCCTATTTGAGCTGTTGACAGAGAATGTGCCAGGTAGGAACTTGAGTCATATGAGTAATTTTGATTAGCTAAAATATATTGAACCTCGAAAAGTTAGGGGTTATAGAGGTATTTTGAGCACATCTCTAGCCTATAGCGCTAAATGATGTCCATTTCCTATGGACTAATTTCCCACTAAAAATGTTCAAATTCCTAAGTCTAGCATTCCAGATCTTTTATAAACTAGCCTCAATTTATCTCATATTATAGTACTTCCTTCATATATTCTTCATAGATATTGGTCTGATTTTTCTTGCACAACATATGAGATGTGGAAATGTGTTTAAAAGTATTATACATGTATAACCTATATCAGATTGCTTGCTGTCTTTGGGATGGAGGAAGTAAGAGACAAAAATGAATTTGGAACACAAATATTGAAAACAATCTTTATCTTGTGTTTAGAAAAATAAAATAGTATCAAGAAAAAAATACCAGGAACTATTTCATTTTTAAAAAATTCTTAGATCAACCATCTCCTTTTATACAATTTCTGGGCACAGAATAAAAATTTAATAATTATTTGTTGAATTAAAATCATTATTTTTTTATTTGTATTGTGTCATCTGGAATTAGATTATAACTTCCTTGAAGTCAAGAAGCTTATTTTTCTTCATTTTAATATTATTCTCCATGATTTGGCCAAAAACTTATGCATAACTTAGTATGTTTTATACATATAATATATATATATACTTTTAAACTAAAGAAAATTATAGAAGACAGCATGCTAAAGAAGCAATTTTCCTGTATTGCAACTTTAAAAAAGATTCTGAAAACAACATGATATAGTAGAAAGAATAGTGGATTTGTAGTGGAGAATTTGAGCTTAAATCTCATCTTTGACTGTTATGTGACATTAGGCCCATTTCTTACTGGATGTAGTTAAAAATAGTGTTTTGTCGACCCTAAAGTGCTATACTTTTTATCCTTTGAGAAAGAGCACTAGATTAGAAATCAGACCTGGATACTCTAAGCAAGTATCTGATCTTGGTCTTCTGATTCCTCATCTCTGTGATCCTTTCTAGGATAAAAATGGAAGGGGGGAAAGAAAATGACAAGATATAATGTCTCCTGCATCTTTCATGATCTTGTAGAAAGAAAGCTATAATGCCATTAAAAGAAATATCCTCTTCTCTCTTCGTTAAATTAGATTTTTAATAAAAGCCAGAGTCATTCTAAATTGAGACTGTTCAGTCAATAGCTCCAATTCACAGTGCATTTAACAGCTCTTTTACTTCACATTGAATCATATAGATCTGGCCTTAGGTGGAATTTTTTCAGTGTATAGAGCAGTTTTATTAGGTATTCCCTTCTCAATTGATTGGTGTGATCTATTATTAATAATAATAGTAATAAAAAGAAGTGTGTTTGTTGGGCATGGGGAAGTTGCTTAGCTTTCATTGAAAACTAAAACATAACATGTATTCGTTGATCATCTAGAGATTCCTCTTTATATATAATAACTCCTCTATGGAAGCAATCTAAAAACATGCTAAAGGAGAACATAGTTCCTAAAAGCTCCATTTTGTATTTTGGAAAGACAGCATTTCTATTATACCTAATTCCAGGCTACCCCTTTCCTGAGTATAGTTTTATTAATGCTGATACTTTTATTATGTAATGTAATGAAATTGCCTTTCTCAGCTTTCCTTTCACTCATGATTATCTCCCCCCACTTTTTTTTTTTACAGATCATATTTACTGTTCTTTATTTCTCCTATTTCTTAGTGCATTAAATATTTGTGCCCTTCATTTCATTACCCATATTTTAATAACATAGTTGGAAAGCTAAATTATATATGCACATAGTTTTAAAATTTTCTTTATTTGAATTCATTTAAAAAGTAAATTCATTTTTAGTTTATGGTAGTCTATGCCTCCTACTTTTTTCAAGTGTTGTACATTATGAAGTATTTTTAATTCTTTTTTTGGTCAAAAATTTTTTTATTTTATTTGTTTATTTTAAACTTAAATAGAAAATTGGAAAAGAAAAAAAGCATTGTCATGTACACAGCAAAACATGAGAGGATTCAAAATATAAAGCACCATTTCCATTTCAAGAAAATCTATATAACAAATGCTACACAGTGTTCAAAGATGTCCATCTTTTCTTTGCATTTTTGTAGGTTTTCTTTGATTTTTTGCTGGGCACTTTTTATTTTATTTTGCCCCCCTCCTTCAGCCCCCATCTTAAGAAGGCTACAATTAGGTGGAACACATACACATATTTATGTATGTATATATTCACATGTGTATATACATATACACACATATACTTAGATATCTATAATCATACATGTATATGTACATGCACACATGTATATTCATATACATCAATTTAAGACTATTTCTCTGAAGATGGATAATATCATCCTTCATAGTTCCAAGTCATTCCATATTTTTCTAAATCTACCAGTTCATCATTTCTTACACCATAACACTATTCTAACCTTAACTATCTAGTTATTTTAAATAGTCTAATAACAGGGGTCCTCAAACTACAGCCCTTGGATGAGATTCAGCAGCTGAGGATGTTTATCCCCCTCACCCAGGGCTATGAAGTTTCTTTATTTAAAAGCCCACAAAACAAAGTTTTTGTTTTTACTATAGTCTGGCCCTCCAATAGTCTGAGGGACAGTGAACTGGCCCCCTATTTAAAAAGTTTGAGGACCCCTCGAAAACATATTAATATGACTGACATAGTGTAGTTTTCCTGTTTTCTCTTTTGAGTAAATCTATTTTATCTTTAACTTGGTCTGAGATCAGGATTGCTACTCTCGTTTTTTTTAACCTAATAAATTCTACTCTTGATCTTTATTTTATGTTTGTGTATATTTTTTATTTCCTTTCTTTTCTGATTCCTCTACAGACAGACACACTTTTAATTCTTAAAGAAATGTTTTCCACTTATAACTCACCCTTTGACTTTCAATAAAATATTCTTATTTACTTTATTTTAAAAGATTCCCTTATTTCTTCAGGCTCCGATTCATTCTTTCAAGCCCATATGTTGATTCTAAAATAATTCTATGTTTCTGTTCTTTTTTTTTTCCCACTTACAAAAATAGGATAATAATGGTGACCTTATCTTGCAGAAGTGTGAAGGGAAAAAGTATCTCATAATGGGAAAGCATTTTGGAAAAACAGAATGTTGTTGCTAGGTGATAAATGGAAAGTCCTATCATACCTGCATACCCCTTCAGTCAAATGCTCTAGCCATTGGACTTACTGCTCTGAGATTAGTCCTGCCACCACTATCAATTTGGAAAAGTCATGGTTTCAAAGACAATTCTAAAACAATTTCTTAGAAAATTCTTGGTATGTTCATCGAGTATACTAATGTTTAAAGAATATAATTTAGCATAACAGTTCCAAATTTATAGCAATAGAATAAAGCTAATACCTAATGCTAAGGTTAATTTTAAATAAAAATAAGAGATCATTTCTGAACCCAACTTCCCAAGTGTGAAAAGTTTAATTCATAAGGAAAAATGCAAACACAAAATTGAAGATGGACAGATCTCTTTCTCTTTCTTTTAATGATTTGATTTATATTATTACATTTATTAGCTTATTATATTTATTAACACAATTATGTTATTAATTTTATATTGCATAACCTTATTTTATAAATTAATTATGTTATAAATTGATTATCCACTGACTCATTTATTATTATATAATGTGCTTTTTGAAGATTAAATGTCTCAAAGGCAACAAGTGGTTTAAAGGATGTTAAAATTTCACATCTATATTAAGTTTTACAATTTATAAAATTCTAGGTATTATGGAAAAGAGTAATTAAAAATCCTTTTCTTCAATCATGAACTTAAAGTTGAAAAATTATCTTTTGCAATATGTATTTTGATTCTTATCAAACCCATAACAATTAAATATTAATTTAAATAATTTTCAAACTTCCAAAACTGATTCGATTTCAAAACAAAATAAACAAACTCTTCTACTAATTATATTACCCCCAAACAGTTCATTTTACTATTCACTTTGATAGTGAACTGTCTCTCCAGATATTTTAAAAGAGTCCAAGATAAATATAAAATAATGAGAAAATTCTGGCAATGTGATCAGTTTGTTTAATTATCGATATCTATTTTTGAACTCTAGTGATGAACATTTTCTGAATTATCTAATTCAGACTTGGTCTGCACTGTGCTATTTCTCAATCAACAAGAAACATTTTTTTCTTCATTAATTGTATTAAATCTCATCACTGCTAAATTCATGCTGATGCTGTTCTCTGACTTTTTAACTGGATTTATATGCATCACTGAAGCACAGAAATTAGAACTTGAAAAGATACATTAACACATCTTATTCGATGTTAAGTTGGTACATGATATTTAGCATGGAGGGGGTGGGGGTGAGAGAAGACAAATAGTGGGTAAAAGGTATAGCCATTTTTCTTACTTCAAAAATCAGATGCATTACACACTAAAACCTGACATACCTTTCTGTGGAATTTTTCCAACAAGTTACGCCTTCTCTTAGTGCGGAGTTGAACAAATGCTACCCAACTGCGGCTCTCGCTTCTTCTGTACTGAGGGACTTGTGAGGTCCCTTAGGAGTGATGGTGAAACCTCATCATTTCATCCCTTTATATTTGGAGCAGAGGAGCTACATAAATCCTTCCGTGGAACAAGGCTCCTTGAGCCAAATTGGTAGCTCGATTGGAGTAGGCTCACTCTAGAACATTGTATCCCGTCTTCCCTCTGGGTGAGGGATGCTTGCTGTGACCAAATCCCATCCACAGCTCCCACCAGCTCACCTCAGAGCATGCAAACTTCTGTTTTGGCAGGTGTGCCAAGTGCCATGACTTGGCAAGACCTGAGAATTATTATTGAAGTTACCCACCAGATTATCCCTTTCAAGTGTGCCGTGGCTCCCCGCAAAGCTCTACTCCACCCCTTCAGAGGGTAAGGGAGATTGGAATGGGGTGACAAAGCACACTTTGGGCTTGCCATACAGAATGATTTAGAGAAGTATGTGGTCCTGCAGAGCTGCTAATCTCAGGACATGGTGGGATTATAACATAGTATCATCACCGTGGTTCCCAGAAATTCAAGCAGGAATAATCCTCTCAGGGGGTGTTTTCGGATAACTTGAATCAGCATGTAGTGGCTAGAGTGCTGGTCTTAGATTAAGGAAGGTCTGGTTCAAATCCTGCCTTACTATGTCTAGCTGAACAAACTATAGTTTGCCAAAGTAATTTGGCAATGCTGCTGGTAGATATGCATAATAAAAACAGGAATAAGGACTGGGAGGCTTGCCTCCCTGGTTTATTTTTTGTTAGGGAGCAAATAGAGGAACAATGGGAGTATTTAATTCGAAATTAGATCATTATCTATAACAAAATCTCCTCAGGGAAGCAGAAAAATAAAGTCCTAATTCTAACCTAATTCCATCTGTTGTCATCTGAGCATAGTCGCGATGAATTAAATCTGTAAATATATCTTTAACAGGGAAATGTTCTAGGGAATATGACCTAGGACAGTAGTGTCAGACCTAAATAGAAAGCAATCTCTAAATGCCACATATTGCTTTGGAAAACCAGAAATTAACATTATCTATATTTTATTTTTATTTATTTTGCTAAACATTTCTCAATTATATTTTAATCTAGTTCAGACCACAGTGAGTTTTGAACTAGTAGACTAAAGTTGAGATAGTTTGATTGGTATTCCCCATATATTAAACTTTCATGAAGGATCCCTAAATGTACTTACTGTTTTTGTTCATAATGTATACATTTATGGGAAAATTTATCCTAGATTTATGGAGAGAATGTTCTATTGTGAATATTCTTACAAAATTATTTCATTAAGTGCTTTTCCTTTTATAATCTGAGAGGCAGGACTAAATAAAGTCAATCTGATAACTCTCAGGTTCATGATTAGAATGAAATGGGAAACCCATAGATAGGTGATGATGATGGAAAGGGAAACAAAGATAGAAATGAAAAAAAAAAAGAGATACAGAGACACAAATAGAGATAATAGTTATTAAATAATATAGTAGATCTGACAATTATTTGTGCTGTGTTGATCATAGTTTGGTTTGTTGGTCAGAAGACTAAAGGGGAGTTAGTTTCTCTTTGTGCCATATTTTTTTTCTCCCTAGGAAATTGTCAATGGTTGGAGCATTAGTTCTCCCAGATCCAGTTTCAATACCTTTTTAGGCAAAACTAGCCAAACCTGCATTGAGTTGAGTCATAGTTTGTTGTTCATATTGCAACTGTGAATTATATTCTCTGGTTAATTCAATATATCAGGGAGGCTCATGATTTATTATTGAGTGAACATGAACTGACAAGGAAGGAAATAAGTATTTATATAGCATCTACTATGTCCCAAACCTTAGAGAGCTAAGCACTTTTTACAACTATCTTATTTGTTGCTTACATAAACCTATGAGGTTGATTGCTATTAATAATTCCTATTTTATAATTCAGGAAACTGAGACAGAGGTATTTTGTGATTTGCTGAAGATCATTTAGTTAATAAATTTGTGAGATAAATTTAAATTCAGGTCTTCTTGATTCCAGGCTCAGCACTCTGTCCATTATGCCACCTTGATGCCTTGAAGTAGGAATAGCTATGCATGTGAGAGAGGTATGTCCCAGATGATTTATAGATATACATATAAATATATGCTCACATATTTTTATAAATGCATATGTATATTATAAACAAATATTTGTTTTATATGTTACATATATATTTTATATATCACAGCAAATATGGTACATATTTCATATATATTACATACTTCATATAGAACACTTGTTTTACAAACTGTAAGTTTCTATGTAAATATTAGTTTTTATTATCAAAGTGAGGAGTCTTTTGTGATTCAAGGTGATTTTAGCTCTATTATCAACCAGCATGTTTTGTCCTTGAGCTGAACATCTGCCATATTAATTCATTAGATAAGTACTATAGGACAAAGTACTGGTTTTCATTAAATCTGTCTATGGTACTAGCATATGTGTATTTCACTTGGGAATCTGCATATTTTATTATATTTCAGAGAAGCAACATGACATCTATCCTTTATCCCCCAGTAACAGAACCTTGGTGTTAATTAGGAAGACCTGGATTCAAAGGTTCCCTTTAATATATTCTGGTCATCTGATAATGTGCAAGTCACTCAGTGCCCCATGCAACTCTCTAATACTATAAATTACACTTGAGTTACCAATCTGCATTGGTAGAAGTAATTTCCATACTGGAAGTTAGTTTCCCACACTAATAAAATCAATAAAATAATACTGCACTTAAAAAAAAGTAAAAAAAAAATTCAATCTTCCACCATTGTTGATGTCAGATTTCAATTGATATTTTGTGAACTTTGATTTTGACTTTTAACTAAACCATTTTTCCTCAGGCATAAAATCTCAGGACTGGCTTTCTGTCATAAAGAGAGAGAAAGAGAAATAATTATTCTGAAGAAATTCCACAAAGCACCACCTGAAAAGGGAAACTTTTTTTGTGAGAAAACATAGCATTAAAATGTCACCAAGAGACCTTGGAAATCAGGGAAACACATCCCAAAATAGAAATATCCACTTTATTCTTCATGTTTATGCTCATGAATGTTACATATATGTTTAAGAATGATAATAAAGACAATAGTTTTCTTTCTTTTTTTTTTTTTTTACCCCTTCAGGAAAACATGTCTGAATTTAAAATTTAGCAAATTCCAGAGTATTCTGAGAGTGATTTTTTTTTCTTTTTTTGTAGGGAGGAGGGATGTTACTGATACTCATAAAGTAATGAAAGCTATTTTGGTTACATGAGATTCTTTAGACTTATTGAAACCATTAGCAAGTCTCCAAGAAGAAGCTTATCATAATACCACTAATGTGTTGCTACTCTGTTTTGACTCACAACTGCTCAGTAAACACCTACTTAATGCTCTAACATGTAATTCGGTATAACTCATAATTTGTTCCACTTCAAAGAGTAAGTATTTAAAGTTTTTTTTCTTTTCCCAGTCTGATTTTCTTTAACTTCCACTATTCGGTTTTCCTCATTTTAATATAGCATTTATATTTTCCTTCATAGAAAGAAATGCTCATCATGGTCCTCATTACATTTACAAAATCAGAATGAATCTTTCCGTTTGAAATAAGAACAGACAATAAAAACAGGTAATGAGTTACTTCAGAATAATAAGTCCTACAATTCCAATGACTTTGTGATGGAGAGTGCTATCTGCATCCAGAGAGGGAACTATGGAGATTGAATGTGGATCAGAGAATAGTATTTTCATCTTTTTGTTTAATTGCTATTGTTGTTTTGCTTTTTTTTCCTTGTGTTATTTTTCCCTTTGAGTCTGATTTTTTGTGTGCAGCCTGGCTAATATAGAAATATATTTAGAAGAATTGCACATGCTTAACCTATATCAGATTACTTGCTGTCTTGGGGAGGGGGAAGGTGAGGAAAGAGGGAGAAAAATTTGGGACACAAGGTTTTGTAAAGATGAATGTTGAAAACTATCTTTGCATGTATTTGGAAAAATAAAATACTTCGAAAAAGAATAATAAAACCTGACTCCTTCTTTAAAAATCTCAGAGAACTTGAAAAGCGTTGTGGAATTTAACTTTGAAAGATACAGGATCTTGGTTTTCCCCTCAGTATCAAAGAATTCAAATTGTTACAGGAAATTTAGAGGATATCTTATTTTATAGATCAAAAGCCCATAGAGGTTGCGTCTTCCTTGAATTTACACAGATTGTCAGTGACAGAACAGGGATTAGAATTCAAGTCTTCTGACTTTAAGTTCAATATTCTCTCTTTGATGTTGAACACATCATATAGACTGAATTTTAGTTTCCTAAATTACCTGCAACAGAGTTTGGGCCTGTAAAATGAGAGGTCATATATACCATGGAGCGTTCATTGAGATTTCCTGACTGCTATCAGCTGAGCATATGTGACTCAGCACTGAAGGGTTAAATACTTAGGGACAAGCAAGCAATTGCCCCATTGATATTTTGGACCTGTGATCTTGGCAAAGGGAGACTCCTTGCATTAAGTAGATTGCCTTTGAAACAAAAAGAGATGCCCACTAAGTAGACTTTGAAATGAGAGTTTTCTTTTTCTGCTCTTTCCACAGGATTGTGTCCTTTAGTTATGTTGTGGGAGGACTACATCCACTACCTAACACATCATCCCCTAAGTCTTCTAACTGGAGGGTCATCATGGGCAGCCCAGAAACCATACCCAAGTGAATCAATGTTGCATTCTTATTTATATATCATTTCCCTGCTCTGAATATTTTTCCTCTGTTAGAGTGAAGTAAGCCTTTAGTTAACTATCAGGTAGAGTATGAATGTTACATTTTATTCTGATATTGAGCCTGAGTTTTCAGATTATCCTGAGCTAGGCTTAGTCTATGAAAGTACAGCAAAAAAAAAAAAAAAAGGTAGAATGATTTTGTTTAAAAAAAAATGGCATCTCAAGAAGAAAGCTTCATGGCAACATCTTGCACAGAATTCAAACTCAGATCCTTTATTTTGTCAACAGTTATGCACAATACAAACTTATGTGTAAGCTAGGTTTATTGCAAGAGAAATGAATATGCATGTAGAGAACAATCCATGGAGTTCACAATCCATAGATTTCACAATTCATACAGAAGTTTGCATATTTATGATAGACAAAGGAAGGAGGAGATACCAGGAAGGGACACAGAGCGGAAATAATGCAGTGGAGAAGAGCAAGACAATGGCAAAAAGCTACATTCTTTTCCTTTGGTAACTGCTAGGCTTTAAACAGTCTGCATTTGGCTTGCGCAGACTGTCTTGAGCCTGTCTTGTCTTCCAAGGACACATAGGAGTCCAGTTTGGGATACAAGTAACCCATTATGTCACCTAAGGTGGGATACTTTATCCTTAATATATTCAGAGCATTCTGCAAACACTTTTCTTTCAGTGTTTCAGGAAAATATGGCAACTCAAAAACAAACAAACAAACAAAAAAACAAATACAGGGGGCCTCTTAACAGTCTTTAGCAAATTCTAGAATCTAGTTTTTCTACTATTCCAAGATGCTGTTTTGTGAAGTCTGTATCACAAGATCCATATACGTATCAAGGATCTGACCACACACACACACATACACACACACACTCTCTCTCTCTCTCTCTCTCTCTCTCTCTCTCTCTCTCTCTCTCTCTCTCTCTCTCTTTCTCTCAAATATATGTATGATAAGATTATCAGTGTTAAACCTACTATGTGCCAGACAATGTGCTAAGAGCTGGAGGTATAAAGAGAGGCGAAAAATAGTTTCTGCCACTAAAAAACTAACAGTATAATAAAGGGAGATAACAAACACATAATTATATCCAAACAAGCTATATACAGGATAAATAAGAAATAATTAACAGAGACAAAGCAGTAGGATAAAGAGGAATCAGTAAAAATTTCCTCTAGGAGGTGAGATTTTAGCCAGGACTTGATGGGAGCCAGGAGGCAAAAATGAGGAGGGAGAATATTCCAGGAATGGGAGACAGCTGGAGAAAAATATCATCATCATTATCATCTTCCATGTGCCTAGATTTTGTGCCATTATTGTAAATTGTACATTTGTTCCCAAAGTACTTAATGGGCTGTGTTTTCTACCCGATAGTGTCAGTTATTTTATCTGAAAATCTCTGAATCTCATTAAGTGTTGTATTTCTTTGCTTTTCATTTCATTTCATTTTCTTGTTTCCCTTTCCCACCTTCCTCCTTCTCTCCCTTCCTCCCTTCTTTCTTTCTTTCTTTCTTCCTCCTTCCCTCCCTCCTTCTTCCCTTCCTCTCTCCTTCTCTCCCTCTTTCTCTCTTTCCCTTCCTTCATCTCTCTCTCTCTCTCTCCCTCTTTCCCTCTCTCCCTCTCCCTTTCTCCCCCTCACTCCCTTTGTTTCTTTCTTTTTCTTTCTTTCTTTCTTTTTCTTTCTTTTTCTTTCTTTCTTTCTTTCTTTCTCTTTCTTCTTCCTTCCTTCCTTCCTTTTTTCTTTCTTTCTTTCTTTCTCTTTCTTTCTTTCTTTCTTTCTCTTTCTTCCTTTCTTCCTTTCTTCCTTTCTTCCTTCCTTCCTTCCTTCCTTCCTTCCTTCCTTCCTTCCTTCCTTCCTTTTTTCTTTCTTCTTTCTTTCTTTCTTTCTTTCTTTCTTTCTTCTTTCTTTCTTTCTTTCTTTCTTTCTTTCTTCTTTCTTCTCTTTCTCTCCTCCTCCCTCCCTTCCAATATCTCTCTCTCTCTCATTTCTCAATTCCTATTAATATTTATTTATTTATAAGCTTGATGCATTCCAAATCTGGCTAAATTATCCATGAGCTTTTCTGTGGAAGATCTTTCATGGCCTAGATTTCCTGTGGACAACTTATTCTATTGTTCTCAAGCTCCTATTTTGGTGAAAGTGATATGTTTCTAATGGAAGCTTCTGTTCCAACTGAAGTGTAGTTCATGATTTAGTCCAAGGACTACTTTGTAAACAATTTTAAAATCATTCCTACCTCAGAAAGTTGAAAGTTCTTGGATAGAGAATACATATTAATCAATAAGTCTGGGAATTTGCCCAAGTTTTCAGAGATGTTTTAATGTTTCACATCCCCCAACTCATTTGTTTTAGTATAATTCATAATCATTTTCAAATCAAGAAGCTGCATGATAATAATAGCTAATTTTTATACAATGTTTTAACTTTTTCAAAATAAAATTCACAAATATTTTCTCATTTGATCCTCAAAACAAATGTGGGAAATAAGTGCCATCATTATTATCCCCATTTTGCAGATCAAGAAAGTAAAGCAGACAGAATTTCAATGACTTGCTCAGAATCACACAGCTAACAAGTATCTGAGGTACATATATATAAAATAGTGTGATTATAGTGTGTTAATAGTATATATTATAGTGTTTTAGAGTGTATAGTATATTAATCGTGTATATCTTGTAGATTTCTGACTCCAGGTATAATATTCTATCCATAGCGCTGCACAGAGCTTTGTATTTATGTATTTAGAAGACCTATATCTAATTCTTGCATGAGGTATTTTCTACAATCATATGTACCACAAGCACTTTCAACTTCACTGTCTGTATTTGTAAAATGGTATTAACGCATTTTTCTCACTAAGATGTGATTATGAAATGAGATATTAACTTAAAGAGTTTTGCAAACCTTAAAGTGGTATTTAAATAGTAATAAAAGCTAATATTTATAGAGGCTTAAGATTTACCAAGTGCTTTACATGTTATCTTGTGTTATCATCATTATATCAAATGAATCTTTTACATTCATGAGCTCTGCATGGTCTAAACACAGGCCTATCTACCATGTAAAAACTTCCTGAATCATTACATCCTCACAAGAAGCACCACAGGAGTCTGTAGTGAATGATTCAACACAGACTCCTCATTGAAGCTAATGTGTTGGTTGCAGCCGATTTCCTTTCATAATGGTTGAGTACCAGTGTTTGTTATATGAGAGAATTCTACCCTATGGACTTCACATTTTTTTTATCCTTAATTATTTAAAATGCATTGAGCTTCTAGATGCAAGAGGATATGTTATCCTAGATCCAAGAATGTGAGGCTCTAAGCTTGAGACAAAATTTTTAAAAATTGTGAATCACCTTTTGAATTGTCATAATTATGAATTTAGGTTAAACATGATCATTTATGAAGTATTAATCTCTCTTCATCACTTTTCCACAGCTATATATAAGACCAAGTGGACCTTGGCTCACATCATAGATATAGAGCTGGAAGAGTCCATGTAAAGACCCATGACTCCAATGACTTTGAAAAATGAGGAAACAGAGAGGAGGTAACTTCTCCAAGATTACACAGTTGGTTTGTGATCACATCTTCCTGAATTTCAGGTCCAATGCCCTATCCATTATATCATATTGCTTCTATTTACTTCCTCAAGACATTAGTTCACCCATTTACCAATATATCTTGTATAGATTGTCAAATACTGTCTGTCTTAAAGACTGAGCTTATAAAACTTGAATGGAAAATAGTGAAAGTAGAAAAGAGGGTAGGGATGTCATGAGCATTGAGGGCAGAGGTGGGACAATCAATTAGATGTGTTGAGCTAAGAGACAAGGACAAGTTAAAGACAACTTTAAGGTTTGGAGCATTAATGCCTGGAAAGATATTGGTGCCTTCAGTAGAAATTGAGAGGTTAGGAAGAGGATCAAGAGTTATGGGTTTTTTTTTTTTATTTGGTGGTTAAAGGACAGAAAGGGAAGATATTGTATTTTGCTCAGGCATTTTGGAAAAATGGGATATCCATGTAGATTTTTTGAAAGTATGAATCTCAGCTTAAGAAAGAATTTGGATTTTTTTCACTTCCCAGTATCTTGGCAGCAGGTCTCTAACTGGGGGATCCCCTGCCCTGCAGGAAGGAAGATGGTGCCCTCACAGACAATGAAAAAGTCACTAGAGTCCATCAACCTGAGGCTCCAGCTGATCATGAAAAGCAAATACATACTAGGCTCCAAACAGATCCTCAAAATAATAAGAGAAGGGAAAGTCAAATTGGCCATTTTAGCCAATTGTCCATCTCTAAGGAAATCAAAGACAATATTATGCTATGTTGCCTTAAAACTGGTGTATATCACTACAGTGGCAACAACATTGAATTGGGTATAGCATGTAGGAAATACTACAGAGTATGTTCACTGACTATCATTGATCCATTCTGATGTCATTAGAAGCATGTCAGACAGACCAGTGAAAAATAATCTGTACAAAAGTATTTTTTAATAAACTGGTCGAAGTTTGTTTTAAAAAAAGAAAGAAAAAGAACAATCTTGGGATGTTAAAATTAAAACTATAGGAATGAATAAAATGTTGAGAGAAAGAGAGTGTGTACTGAGAGAAAAAGCTAAGAACAGAGCCTTGGGGAACAATCATATTTAAGGTATGAGAAAAAGGTACCAGTGGAGGAAGCCAAAAAGACTCAATGACACAAGGAGAAAGAGAGAACACTATAACAGTGTTTGTGAGGAGGGCAAAGGAGAAAGTATTAAGGTGGAGGGGTTTGTCAGTTATGTCAAATATAGTGTAAAGCTGAAGAAAGATGAGGACTGAAAAAGGCAATATTATTGTTTTTTTCCCCCAATCTGTTGTCTTAGTGATGTTGAGGGGGTGCTATAAAAAGTCTCTCTTGTGTATTTCATCAACTTCCTTGAAATGTTGTCAAGTTTAGCTCTTTCCCTAGATCAAGGCAGGTTGTACAGAGATGACTTAATCTACTCCTGGAACATAGCTATTGCCCTGGCCACACTATTTTATATACCTTTTATAGGCAAATCTCAAAGTCAATAAGGCAGCAATTTGGGGAACTGACATGTTTTATTAGGTCAACCCAGGATCTTATTGATGCAAGTTATGTGCCATCTGAAACATTTATGCAGGTCAGTTGGTGTTTATAGCAGTCATAATGTTGCTGCTCCAGCATGGACTGTGGAACAAAATGGTAAAGGCCATTCTATGAATGTAAGGGAAACTTTAGATAATGAGTTTGTGAGCTTCTTGTGGACCTTTTTTGTTATTACTACTCTTTTTATTTGTGGATATCACCTTTTCTTAGCAACCTCAAGAGATATTGGACAAACTTTCATTCATCTAAACTCCTCTTTAAAGACAATAGGAAGATTTAAGACAATAGGAAAAAGGGAATGAGGAGGAACAGAGAGAGAGAGAGAGAGACAGACAGACAGACAGACAGACAGGAGTTGCCCATTTTCAGTTTTGTGTTTGCATTTTTCCTAGAGAATTAAACTTTTCACACTTGGGAAATTGTGATGCTGAGGCATAAATTTCATAAAGCAGCCCTTTGTTTTAATGAGAGTTTTTCAGTCTTTAAAAGTTATTTGTCATAACAATGTTATTCTTTTATAAATTATTCTCCTGGTTCTATTTATCTCACTCTGTAAAGGCTCATATAGGTGTTTCCAGGTTTTTTTTTTTGGGGGGGGGAAATAATCTATTTTGTCATTTCTTATAGAACAGTACTACTGCTATACATTAATAATAATTTGTGCTTGAATCACTGGATAACCCCCCCAACTTCTTAATTTCTAGTTCTTTACCATTGCAAAAAGAACTGCTATAAATATTTTTGTACTTACGTAAATTTTTTCTTCTTTCTTTGATCTTCTTGGTGTATAGACTTGGTAAAAGTGTTACTGGACTAAAAGGTGTAGTGCTACTGTTGTTGAAAAGTTGTTTTTCAGTTGTATCCAACTTTTAAGGACCTCATTTGGAATTTTCTCGGCAAAGAAGCTGGAATGGTTTGCCATTTCCTTTCCCAGTTCATTTTACAGATTAAGACACTGTGGCTGGGGTCACACAGCTAGGAAGTGTCTGAGGACAGATATGAACTCAAAAAGTTGAATCTTCCTGATCCAGGCCTGGTACTCTATCCACAGTATTATATTGCTACTCCTTAAAAAGGTGTTTACAGGTTAGTAATTTTGGGGAAATAGATCCAATTGCTCTCCAGAATGACTAGAACAATTCACAGATCTTCCAATAGAATATTATAATGCTTGTTTTCCTGCAACTCTTGTAATATTTTCCTTTTTTTTTTTTTTTTGGTCAATGTTGCCAATACGATGGGGGTGAAATAGAACCTTAGAGTTGCTTTACTTCGCATTTCTCTAATTATGAGTGATTTGGAATAGTGTTTAAATATGATTGTCAGATTACTCTCCTTTTCAAAACTGCCTATTCACATTGTTTGATCATTTATCAGTTGGAGAGTAGTGGCCCATTCATTATTAGCAGATTTTATATATATGTATATATATACATATATATATATAATCATCAACAAATACACACACACACACACACACACACACACACACACACACACACATATATATATATATATATATATATATATATATATATATATATATATTTGTTGATGACTAACAGATTTCAAAGTATAAGAAACTTTGGAGGGCATCTAGATCAGCTCCGAGGAAAATGAGACCTAGGGAGGTTAAATGAGTTGCCCATGATCATTTGAGTAGTAAGTGTCAGAGGAGAATCACAGAAAGGATCTCAGAAATCACCTAATTCATCCTGTATAACATAAGAAATTCTCCTATACTGTTCCTGACAAATGCAAATTCAGTTTCTTCCAAAATAATGAGGAAAAATCTGCTACTTTTCTAGGTAACCCATTGTTAAGTTTTTCATACATTATCTGTCTCTATATAGACATTCCATATATTATCTGCCTCTTTGCAAGTACTTGGCCCTTGGTCATAGGACTGTAGAAATAGAAGGAAGGGACTAAAAGGCCAGAGGCCATCTAGTCCAATGCTCTAATTTTACAAATTAGTAATCGTTATTCACTTGCCAACAAGTAAAACAAATCTAATCCTTCTTCTATATGGCAGTTCTTTAAATACTTGAGCCATCCGTGCTATACCCCTGAAATCATCTCATCTCCCAATATTCCCACCATTCCATTTGACCCTTTCTAATTGATCAATATTCATTTTAAAATGTAACATTCAGAACTCAATTCAATAAAATAGATATAGTATGAAAAGAGCAAGGAATAATGGAACTTGACTTAATACAAGCTAATATTAAATTAACATTTTTGGTTGCTATGTCACACTATTAACGCATATTGATGTTGTAGTCTACTAAAGTTATCAGATCATTCTCACAGAAACTAATATCTTCTAGTCATACCAACTAATACTGTATTCATACAGGTGACTTTTTGAAATAAAATATATTTTTTTCTATTTGGTCCTATGTAACAAAGATGAGACTTCTTATGTAACTAACTAGGTTTTTAAAAATCTCAGTGCTAAACCCACATTATCAAAATAGTGATCCTGAAGGATAAATCTAAGGATGTCATCATGACAGAGTGTTGAGTAATAATTCTTAAGGTGTTCTTAGTGACAAACATTCCTAGTCCTCATCCTTTAATCTTGTTATCTTATTAATCTTGTTATCTTGTTATGTCGTTATCTTATTATTCTTTTCATTGGTACCAAAGGCAACAAATGTTTGTCGTTTTGTCATATAAAATTTTGTCATAAATATTTAGTGTTAAGCCTATTCCCCAATTTATTAAAATTGAAAAATATGGTTTATTTCTTATGCTTTTTCTTCTCTCTCAATATAAATTCAGACTTAAAGGCTTAGACAGACATTAAAATTATTTTCCATTGCATTTATTAAAAGTAACCAATAATACAGGGCAGCTAGGTAGTATAGTAGATAAAGTGCTGGAGTTGGAATCAGGAAGATTCAGCTTCATGGTTCAGTTCTGGCCTTAGACACTTATTATCTGTGTGGGCTGAGAAAGTTGATTAATCCTGTTTGCCTTATCTGTAAAATGACCTGGAAAAGAAAATGGTACACCATTCCAGTATCTTTGCCAAGAAAACCCCATATGGGTCATTGAGAATCAGACCCAAACAAAATGACTTAACAACAAACCAATAATACAGAAACATTGAAGTATATTCAGATGTGTCAACTATAAGAAAAATAGCCATAATCTCTCATAAACTGTAACAACTATTGATTCATCCAAAACAGTAGAACTATAGTCCAACAATTCAGTTCTCTCAAGATGGCACATAATGTCTCTCAGGAAGCAATACAGAACTATGCCCAAAGGGCTATCAAACTGTACATACCCTTTGACCCAGCAGGTCTCTACTGGGCTTGTATCCTAAAGAGATCTTAAAGGAGGGAAAGGGACCCACATGTGCAAAAATGTTTGTAGCAGCCCTTTTTGTAGAGGTTAGAAACTGGAAACTGAGTGGATACCCATTAATTGGAGAGTGGCTGAATAAATTGTGGTATATGAATGCTATGGAATATTACTGTTCTATAAGAAACAATCAGCAGGATGATTTCAGAAAGACTTGGAGAGATTTACATGAACTGATGCTGAGTGAAATGAGCAGAACCAGGAGAACATTGTACACAGCATCAAGTCTATAACAGATGTGGCTCTTCTCAACAGTGAGATGATTCAGGACAGTTCCAATGGTCTTGTGATGGAGAGAACCATCTGCTCTCCAGAGAGAGGACTGAGGGAACTGAGTGTGGATCACAGCATAGTAATTTTACTTTTTTTGTGTTTGTTTTTTGTTTTCTTTCTCATTTTTTCCCTTTTTCATCTGATTTTTCTTTTGCATCATGATAATTGGAGAAATATGTATAGAAGAAGTAACAAGAATTACAGTTTAACATATACTGGACTGATTGCTGTTTAAGGGAGGAGGTAAGGGGAAGGGAGGAAGAAAAAATTTGGAACACAAGGTTTTGCAAGAATGAATGTTGAAAACTATGCATATATTTTGAAAATAAAAATCTTTAATTCAAAAAAAAGAAAAGAGAAAAAGAAAAAAAATTCTTTCAGGACCTATGAGCACATCTTCCATAGAATTTCTTTTCCACAGAATGAGAATTAAACTTAGTTCTTTCAAAATGTCTCTAAACTCTCTTACAGAAAACATTTAATGTTTCAAGACTATTACTATTATTCCAAGACCAAAAATCTCTTTGAGAGAGTTCAACGTCTAAAACCTGGGTCTAATTTCCCCAAAGACAAAAATCTTTCAGTCCCTGAATGATCATTTGTAGTATATCAAATCTACATTAAAATGATAGGTGACAAATAAATCACAATGCAAAAATCAGTTGATAGGATGTTTCAGTTACTAAAGTTCTAAATTATCTATAGGACAAAATATAAGAACACATCATAGTGGTTCAAATTTAAATTCTGGACAGGAAAGGTATATCTTTTGTATTCCTTCCTCTGCCCTTATAGAAAATGAGCTTCCCCTCATTCTTAGAGAAGGTTTAATTATTGTACACAACATCTACTTCACTTTCTGAGTTATCTGTTTAAAAAAACTTAATTAAAACTGGTTGTCTGTCTCTTCTCATTATCCATCTAACTAATTGTCTATCATTACTTTCTTATTCTAACACTCCTATGCACAATAACTAGTTTCTATGAATTGTTTCAGTAGAGCTCTGATCAATCTCTGGAGATGGTTCTATTAAACTGGCAAGTTGCCCAGGCAGTCAATTACTTGAGATAATATAGATTTCAATCTATGTGATAACTTCTGGGTTCTTTGAACTTCAAGTTTTTTTTTTTTTTTCAGATACATTATTGTCAACTTGCTACAATTCTTGAAAATTAAATTGGGCACTTTACCTTTGTTTACATGTATATGTCTACACTTAATTTTAGCTTTCTGGGGGTAAGGGTGGAAGAAAGGAGAAAAAAAGAATAAAGTAAAAAGCATATAGCAGAGAACAAACAAAAACCTACAAGGAAACAAAGAAAGGATGAACAGCTCTGAACACAATGTGTAGTATTTATTATATAGGCTTTCTTGAAATAGAAATCTATCATGTATTTTGCAACTTCTCATGTTCTGCTATGCACATGGCAATTTTTTCCCTTTTCTATTTTCTATTTAAGTTAAAAATAAACAAAAATTTAAAAGTTTAAAAAAAAACTCAAGATGAGAATAATTCCCATACTTCTTAATGGTATCTTCTGCCATCTTGGATCAATAAAATTGGTTTCTTACCAACCTAGGTTTCTCTTGTGGTCTATATGTCTAAAGTCAATAGGGTATATTTCTGTGTCCATCTGTAGATATAAATTAGGTAATAATAACAATTTCTGTTGCTGGGGCAGGGGATCATTTACAATCTTATATACCACTTGATTACATAGTTCTAACTTCTGAAATCTTAATGGTGAGATACTTTTTAAGGAATGGAATCTGAGAAGCTTAATTACCTTCCTTTTTGGTGGCTTGCATTATTTTTCACATTTTTTTCATCAGCTATCTGCTCTTTCCACTAATCGCAAGTAGACAAATGACACAAAGAAGGTTGGTTTAATGAAAAAAAGGTTCACATGTGTTTGCTATGCTGTCTTGTGCAAGTCTGAAACTTTCACTTACACTTCCCTTATATTATGATAACAGTATCTTAGCACACATAAATTCTTCATTTCTTTCTTATGTTTTACAATATTTTTGGCTTTATATGACCATCAGAACAGAGAATTTAAATTTTGTACAGTCTCAGTTTCTTCATCTGTAAAATGGGAACAATAATAACACCTAACTCCCAAGATTGTTGTGAGGATCAAAGAAAATATTTGTATAAAAATTTCTTAGGCAAAAAAGGATTGCAAGTGTAAAAATTTAAGAATCCCTGAATGATACATGGAACAGTATCTAAAGCACTAAGCTTAAAATCAAGATGATCTGAGTTTAAATCCTAACTCAAACACATATTAGCTGTGTAATTCTGGACAAGTTATTTAATATGCCTCAGTTTCATACATATGAAAAATGGGTATAATAATAGCATCTATTTTCTAAGACTGCTGTAAGGATCAAGTGAGATGACATGTCAAATGTCTTGCAACCTTCAGGTGTTATATAAACGTTATTGTTATTATTATTATGGTTATTTTCTAGCAAAATTCTTAGCTCTGATGATTTCTGTTTGAGTTGGGGTAATGCTTATCAAATTTTATCTTAGTTAATAAGTATAAAAATCTTTACTTTTAATTTGAAAATAATTTATGTCTTATAATTTGAAATATCAAGGATGCAGAAACACATTGAAACACAGCATTCATTCTAATACTTTTAAAGGTCTTTTGTGGAGGATGAGGGTTTACATGTGTTTATATGTGGCAGAATATAGATTAAAGTATTTATATAATTACAGAAAAGTAAAGCAGATGGGGCCTAGTATAAGTCCCTCATTTTATTAATGAGGAAAATGAGCCAAAGAAAAGAAGTATTTAATAATGAATGTTATTTACATGACACTTTAATTTGGAAAAATACTTTGTATGTACTATCTCATTTGAGCCTGTCATGATAAAAGTACACTCTATAATTCACAATATCAAGTAAGAAAAAGATGTTTCCAAAGACATGGAGTTATAATAAACAAAAATCTCCCACATTTAGTGATGAAGAGTCCAAAAAATAGCTCCTCCAGTCACATAGAGTACGGAAAATATACAGAAAAGAGTCTTCTGAGGAATTTCTCTGTGTCTCTCCCCCCCTCCCCCACCATTAAATAGTTTACTAGAATGAACAATTTACTATTTTTTCCTGTCCTCTATGTTGTTATAAAAAGGTTGAATTGAATTTTTTTTCTAAAATTAGCTTTCTAAAGTGTAAAGTATAGAGGTGTGTGTGTGTTTGTGTGTGTGTGTGTGTGTGTGTGTGTGTGTGTGTGTGTGTGTGTATTGGGAGGTGGGAGGAGGCAAAGTATTTGTTTCTTCTGCAGTTGACTGAAAACTTGTCTTTGTATTAAACCTTGTTGAACCTAATGAAAATGGAGATAAAATCAATCATGAATAGAGGTTCAAATTGAACCAAAATGGAAGCTAATTTTAAAATGGAGTCACTCATATTTAGGGAGAGAAAGTACAGGGGCCCTGTTTCCTTTATTTGTACAATACACATGCCTTAAAGGTATATTTTACAACTATTCATGTTGTATAGACGAGACCCAAAAGTTGTTACTTGCTTCCCATGGTCACATATCTATTAAGAATTAGAGAGGATTTAAATATAATTCTTCCTGACTTCAAATTAACTATTCAATTTGCTATAACGCATACATACAAACATATATATGTATGTGTATAGATAGATATTTAGTTAGATTTATTTTATGTCACTTTACTAGAGATAGTAGAAGCCCATAAAGTAATTAACATTCCTTAATTGTCAGAAGGATGTGATCTTTTATTCCTGAAGGCAAACCCACGTCTCCTGGCTGTAGCCAATTGTGATATTCCCCAACCTATAGAACTCCTCCCCATCTAACTACGGTTGGAGGTCATTTCATATGATTATAATTCACAAAATACTATGCTAGTTTTCAAGGCTCTACTTGGTCATGATGACAAACTATTAAGTGCTGAAGCTGAAATATCAGTCCAGATCTCCTCCCCATAACTTCAGGGTTGTTTCTGCTACCCCATCCATTTCTCTATTGCATGATGACAGGACTGGGCTGACACACTTTTAAGTTTAATCTCCAATATTAACATTTTCACAAAAACTTATTAAATCTAGACAACCCACAAAATGATAAATGAAACCTTGTTCTGTAGCATTTGCCTATTTCCAAGATAAAAGCTTATGTTGGAACATTTTATAATTGACTTTTGTAACTGATGCAAGCCAGCTCCAGCACATTACTTAGTGATGGTAAATTTAGTCAAATAAAAGGATAAACATTTTTATAAGACTTAGTGAAGACAATTCAGAACAAAAATTGTGGAATATGACTCAGTTATAATTTTTGAAAATAATAATAGAGCAAGGAAAGTCTCATGAATTCACAACCATTTAAAACAGATCCACAACAATAACATATACATGAAAGGATATAATAAAGTGTATAAATTTTCTTTGGAGATATAAAGTGGGGAAACAGGTGACTCTAGTTGGGAAAATTTCTTTATTGAGACTCTAAAACATGTACTGTGTCCCTTAGTCATTTTTGTTTTTAGAAATTATTGACTCTGTAGTACAAACAAAAGCTAAAAATACCAAAGAAAACATTTTATGTCGTTGTTTCTTTAGCTCAGTGCTAAAATGCATTACTAGTTTAATTATTTCACAAAAGATTTTAAATCTTTGCAAGCAATTTCTTAATTAACCACCAGAGGGTACTCTAATAGAATTAATAATGCAGGCCTTCTTGAGTTATTAACATTTGTATATGGGATAGCCACGTTCTAATAACCTAATCGCAGGGGTCCTCAAACTTTTTAAATAAGGGGCCAGTTCACTGTCCTCAGACTGTTGGAGGGCCGGACTATAGTAAAAACAAAAACTTTGTTTTGTGGGCCTTTAAATAAAGAAACTTCATAGCCCTGGGTGAGGGGGATAATCATCCTCAGTTGCCGCATCTGGCCGCGGCCATAGTTTGAGGACCACCCCCTAAAGAATATTTATTGGTCAAAAGAAGGCACTCATACCTTCAAAAACCTAGGTTACTTTCTCCAATAACCTGGTATTGTTGATGCTTTAATGCTTAACTAGGAAGTGGTATTAATTTTAACACAAATTAAAAATTCTAATTTAGATTAGGAAATGAAATGAGATTTGCTTTAATTTTAAAATATGAAATGTTCTATCTAGCTGACTTAACAGTCTTCTACTGTCTTAAGTCATTTTCCTCCAAAGGTAGAACTCGAGAGTTTGGAAGAGAATAAGATTTTATATCATACCTCCTTTGTGGCAGGCACCATACTAAATACTTTTTACAAATACTATCTCACTTAATCCTCACAACAACTCTGTGAGGTATGTGCTGTAATTATCTCTGTTTGACAGTTGAGGAAACTGAAGCAAACAGATTAAGTGACATATCCCAGGATCACATAGCTAGTAAGAATCTGGATTGAATTTGACTCCAGGCCCTGCATTTTATCCACTGGGCTATCAATTTCTTTCTCCCCAGGCCATACACAGATTCAGACACTCAGGATGTTTTGATCACATAATTTATTGAATATATCTAATGAGAAGAAAATTAAGTAAAGCACTATAGTGTGAAGATAATTGCCAGTGATTTTATCTTTTTCCAAATGCTTCTCTGGGTTATCTTCAAGCTATTGTTATGGGAAAGTCCTGACCACATTCAAGTAGAGCTTGTGAATAGAGCACGAGAGAAATTCAGTATTCATGGACTAATTTGATCTCATAGACTAAGAGACAAAGAGAAAAAGATGGTGTTTCTCTCACTTCAATACTCCACAAATGCAAGAATTAAATGAGCTGCAGTATCTTGGTTGTTAGCAGGGAAATATTAATGAAGTTGACTTTTGTTGCTCATTTCAACTGATTTACTCTAGAGATCAACAGATACTATGGAAAGTTCTGCTTCCAAGATCAGAGGACCAGAACAAATAACGGGGGGAAAAAGGAAATAAATTATAATGTCTTTTTATCCTATTGTTCCACAGAAACCTCAGGGCAAGTTACTTTCAAGTGTACTACCAGAAAACTGATTGGATGCCTATCAGTTGGAGAAGGCTGAATAAGTTATGGTATATGAATATAAGAAATGATCATCAGGATGATTTCAGAGAGGCCTGGAGAGACTTACATGAACTGATATTAAGTGAAATGAGCAGATCATTTATACATGACAATAGCAAGACTATACGATCATCAATTCTGATTAATGTGACTCTTTCCAACAATGAGATGATTGATGCTAGTTCCAATGATCTTATGATGAAGGGAGACATCTACACTCAGAGAGAACTGTGGGAACTGAGTATGGATGACAACATAACATTTTCACTCTTTTTTGTTGTTGTTTGCTTGAATTTTGTTTTCGTTATCATTTTTTCTTTTTGATCTGACTTGTTCTTGTGCAGCAAGATAATTATATAAATATTGGATTTAACATATAGTTGTAACATGTTTAACATATATTGGATTACTTGCCATCTAAGGGAGGGGATGGGGGAAAGAAGGGGAAATTTGGAACACAAGATTTTTCAAGGGTCAATGTTGAAAAATTATCCATGCATATAATTTGAAAATAAAAAGCTTTTATTTAAAAAAAAAAAAAAGTGTGCTACCAGAATGGTCTTAATCAGACTTGGCCCAAAATATTTGGGGTTAGTCAGACTGGATCTGCATAACCTCATAGCTGACCTTGCGGTTGAAGTGGTGATTTGGAGAAAGAGTTTTAGGTTATTGGAGAGCTGGATAACAGAGCCTGGCACCCTGGGGCCACTTCTTTTTTGGCAGCATATAAAGAGATCATTTTCTCTGTGGGATATCTAGGCTACAGCCAAGCTCAATTTCACTAGAAAGCTTTATCATTTCTAATCTGTTTATTTTCCTTTGTGCATCCTTTTTAGAGGCCTTAGGATTACCACAAAAATGAGTAGAGCAATAGCAGATAGTTTGTGTGTTCTATTCACTCTCTATCTTTCTTCTTTCTGCACTTTCTCCTTTACTTAATTTTTTTTTTGATAGCCACTCTTCCCCACATACTATCTTTACTCCTCTGACTATTGGAGGTCTCTCACCTTATTCTAATCTCTTGGTCTTACACATTTTCAGGTCTTTCCTTCCCATAAAATCTTACAGCTCTGGTAGCAGCTTCTACTTCTCACAAACCAGGCTACTTTTCCTTTCAAAAGCAGTAAAGCCATTTTCAAAACTTAATTTGTCTAGAGGTCTAAGGTTTGAACCATTGGAATAGCTTCCTGGCTGGCTAACTTTAAAAACCCAATGCATGAGAAAATGGGTGCTGTTCAGACTTTGTGACTGTTCCACTATCATAAATGAATGGATGAATAAGGTATTTTTTTTAAAGCATTTGCTATGTGCTAAGTACTAATGATACAAATGGAAAAATAGGACAGTCCCTGCAGTTAGAGACTTCACATTCACTGAGGGAGATAATACATATGAAAGGTTTCAAAGGTAAATTATATGGAAAAGTCCTGTGGTCCTTAGGATATAGCAGCAAAGCCTGTGTTAATGCCTCTTATTTAATGCCCTTTGCACTGAAAAAAAATCATATCATTTTTGACAATGAATCATCTAATAGTGTCATGGATTTTGATAGCAAGAACTTTCTTTTCTGGTATTCAGTAGCCTTGTCTAAAAAAATCTACAAGTGTTAGTTGCAGATCTCTATAGGGACTGCTTCTCTGGATAATATCTAAGGATACTGAGTTGGAAGCACTTCTATTCCTACAGCTCTTGAGTTCAAGATTATGAGTTGCTGCCCTTAGGATCTGAGAAACATAGTGATCAAAGTAGTAGGGATAGTCTGATAGTCTGGCACATACCAGGTCCTGTCTGTCTCTAAGAGTAAGTAATTTGCTGTTTCAGGTGGACTAGGTTACCTGTCTTACAGGTGGCAGTTGATTGATGTAAAGATGCAGAGATTGCCAACTGTGCCATTTATAAGGACAAAGATACATTCTATTCTAATTATGTCAATTATAGGGTGGCAGACCCTCTGAGAGAATACTGAGCTTCTGAAGAAAGAAGAGCATTCCTCACAAGTATGTTATATGTGTATATTGACTTTTTGAGGGGATAAATCTTAGGGAATTAATTTTTCTCCTCTCCTTGGACCTCCTTATTCCCTGAGACACAATAACATTAAAATTAGGCTGATTAATAACGTTATAATAACCTTTAAGTTCTAAGGTGAAAAGAAGAGTCAATTGATGCAGCATATTTCATTGTCCCAATTTATTTGCCCCAGCCACCCAACTTTCAGCAACCACTACCCTGATCTGTTAGCAGCTATCAGCATTGAGGCAAGATCTTTCACCAGCAAAAAGATTATGACTTACTGAAAGTTCAGATGATGATTAACATTTTTTAGCAATAAAATATTTTTAATTAAGGTATACACATTTTAAGATATCATACTATTGCATACTTAATAGACCACAGTAGAATATAAAACTTTTAAATGCACTGGAAAACCAAACAATTCCTGTGGCTCACTTTATTATAATATTCACTTTATTGCAGTGATTCGGAACCCAAACCTTAATATTTCCAAGGTATACTATACAGACTCCTGATTGTCCATGTTTCTATTTGGAAATGAGGGGATTTGTATTCATCTGAACCAATGTTTTATCCTTGCTAAATATCTTTATTTTTTGCTACTTTAAAATATTTTTTGGTTAAGTTTTAGATGGTCTTCAAGTGGCTTATTTGTTTGAGTCTCTAGCCTAAGCTACTATATTGGGCCTGAAACAGGCCTGAACCATAGTATTTGTTTTAATAAGTAGAATTGGATCAGGATGACCTCATGATGATCTTGTGGTTGAAGTGAGGAAAAGATAATATAGAGGAAGGTCAACTTTAGTTGATCAGAGAATAAAATATTGGAATCTGCCTTTTTGGCATATATGGAGAAATCAGCTTTTCTGTGGGGCAGAGAGACCCACCACTAACCCAATAGGTTTAGTCTGCTGGGTGCTAAAACATGTTTACAGGGAGGACGCAGATACTAGGTGAACATTTTCTGATTCTTACTGATGGTTAATGGAAAGTTAACGGCTGTCATAAGGAGGTTGTTTTGTCCTTCGTTCTGGAAGATGACCATGACATTAAGGAGATGATGCGATGACATGAAAGTGGATTAGATTTAAGTGCGGGACGGCTAGGCAAGGTCACCTGCTTCACTTTCCCTTCCAGAGCCATTTGGGTCCAGTGGCCAGATATAGATCAAGACGACTGGAGATGGCCCAGGATGAAATGGGAGATCTGGGCCTTTTTAAGCTAGGATGTTCAACAGGTCTTAGTTTAACTGAGGCTGCACCCAATAAGTGATTAAGGCTAAGTAGCAACTGAGACAAAGAATCTCCTCTTTAGCTTAGTCCAAAAAAAAATCTAAATAAATATATAAATGAATGAATCTGGAAGGGAAAGAGCTCAGGATTTCTGGCCAAAGAAGAAATGACTACTATCTACATTTAGTCTGAGTCAATCAGTACCCAGATGATGACCAAATGGGTCTTGGCCTAGGACTTATTGGTGGCCAATTAGAATCAGATTGGTTTTAGTTTAAGGCCTGGTCCTTAAGAAAGAATCTAGCCAGCAAACCTCAAGATATCTTGGGAGGGTTCTGTTGCAAAACAGAAAAAAATATGCTTTTAAGAGCATCTATAGATAAAGATATGTTATCCTAAGTAGACAGAGGAAGGGAAGAAGAGAAGGAAGGAAAATGAAAGTGAAATGTCTACTTACATCCAGCAAGTAGAGGAAAAAAAATTAGTTTTTATGGGCTATACCTAGAAGACAGAGGGACAAGTTATGAACTTAAGGAGAAAAAGAAAAATGAAATACTGGTGAGGGCAGCTTGCTACTTTACAATGAAAGATTCATTGTGAATCACCCCTGACATCACCTTTCACACAGACTGTATATCCAAGATTGGTATTCAGTCCTTCCAATATAGGGAGATAAGGTCTGGGATTTCTGGTTTTCATTCTTTTTCATATTTTGTCAACATTATGGTATATGAATGTAATGGAATTTCATTATTCTCTTAGATATGACAAAAGAGATAAATTCAAGGAAATCTGGAAGTTCTTATAGAAACTGATGCAAAATGAAATGAGTAGGACCAGAACAATTTATAAAACAACTACAAAGTTATAAAGAAAAACAAATGTGAAAGACTTAAAAATTATATGACCAATCATTCTAGATTCTAGAAAAAGATGCAGAATGATATATACATTTTCAAATATAGCAAATGTGTGGATTTGTTTTCATGAGTGACATTAACTGTCACAAAGAGTGCTTTTATTTGCAGAGAAGAATGGCAAGGAACTGGGAAATTAGTATAGTGATACTTAAAAAAAGGAACAAAAAAAAAGAGCTTCAGTATGTAATTAAAAGCAAATAGAGGAGAAAGAAGGAAGTTCTGAAGGATATATGTGTGTGTATAAATATGAATATGTCTATCTGTGTGTTTATATGTATATGTGTGTATGCACATAGACAAATACATATACATTCACACATGTATAAGCTTCAGGATTTCCTTCTTTTCCTTCTACTTACTTTTAATACGTATACATACATACACAATACACACACACACACACATATATATGAAGTATTAGAACTATCATTTACAATTTGAAATTTTAAAAAAGCCAAGATGTTTATTATAAAGATTAAAGGATTCATATGAAGTTCTTTTATGTTCTCTGAACTGGAATATGTTCAAATCTGTTGATGTTTGTCAAGTTCATCATAATTAAAGGTGAAATATTAAAAGAAAATTACTTTGACAGCTGTGTGTAGGATGACTTAGAGTGGGGACAGACTTAAGGAAGGGAGACTAATTAGAAAGCTATAATAATAATTCATATGGAAGAAAGGAAAAGGAGGTCTCATTAAATACTCTCAATGTTTTTAGTGAAGTATGAGGCCAGGATCTTAACTTACCACTCTAGCCCATTCTTCACTTGGCTATCAAATTAATCTTCCTCAAGTACAGATCTGACCATATCACCCTTGACCCTCTGCTCATTAGATTCCAGTAGCTTTCTATCACCTCCAGCATCAAATATAAAATTCTGTCTTTAGCTTTTAAAATCCTTCATAAACTGACTTCTAGTTACTTTTTATCTTCTTTTCATCTTCTTCACTTCTACTGTGATTTAATGACATGGGTTTCCTTGTTCTTCCTCATACAAGATTGTCTCCGTATGTCTTTTTTCCTATTTACCCTGTATATCTATATCTTGATTGTACATAATTATTTCTTGTTGTCTCTCACAATAGATTGTGAGCTTCTTGTGATCAGGTAGTATTTGTTTTTGACTGTTCTTTGTATCCTCACTACTTAACACAGTGCTTGGCACATAGTAGTGCTTCAGAGAGGCTTGTAGATGATGAGAATAGGAGAAAGGAGAGGTATGAGAGGTTTGAAGGTAAAAGATGAATGGCACAAGGAATTGATTAGGGAGGACTAAAAGGCTTGTCTTTCTGATGTGAAGCCCAGTAGAGAATAGTTGATGTTCTGGTTAATTAAAAATAACAGAGGTAACAATCTGAACAATATGATTTATTAACAAAACAAGCATAATAAATGGGTCTTTGGACTCCCCAATCAGTCCAAAGACTCATTTATTATGTTTGTTTTGCTAATAAATTGTACTGCTTGAATTGTTTCCTCAGTTATTAATTAACCACCACAATGATACAAATTCACAATGGATTCAATTTCATGACTTCCTCCATTCCTATTTAACAAATATAAAGAGGAACAAAGGGATGGTGGGAATAATCCAGGGTAGGAAATTGGCAAAATGAGGGTGATGATAACTCAAGGAAATAAGGGTTGTCAAGCAGAAGATACTGTAGAATTCAATTGGTTCACCAATGGGTCAAGCTTGTTAGGGGAGCTTGATGAGCACAGGATGAAAAACAGTGATAGAATAAGTGAAATAGTGATTGGGGGTTACAGTGAGGACAAAGAATAATGTTAGAATAGAAAAACATAATGAGAGAAAGAATTTTTTAAAAGATTATAACCAGATAAAGGAATCTGAGAGTTCTGACATGGAAACTGACATTGTTTATAATAAAAAAAATTTAAAAATACTATCACCTGAAGAAAGGTTTTGTGCTGATTTCAGGTAAGAGGTCAAGAGCAAAGTAGAAACTTTCAATCTTTTCTTTTTTTACAGGAAGTTGGACAAAGTAGGATTTAGTGAAAGAAAATACATGGTATATAGACGAAAATGGGAGAGGGAGGAGAAACAGAGAGGGATTTCTAACAGAAGAAGGTGAGAGTTTTGGAATATGGTAGGCCCCTAGCATTATAAACTCTGCTGTTCTTATTGCCCATAGAATAGAATCCAAATGCTTTATCCTGTCATTCAAGGGTATAAAGATTCATTATAAGATATGCTAAATAAGAATAACATAGATAGATAGATAGGTAGATAGATGATAGGCAGAGAGAAATAGATAATAAGAATTTATTAAATCTCTATTATATGCTTTACAAATATTATCTCATGCAATCCTTATAACAATCTTGGGAGATAGGTGCTATAAAAGATGACAGTGTCTGACTTATAACAGACTTCTAACAAGCATTTGTTTAATCAATTAATAGATAATGTTCCCTAGGACAAGGATATAGCCAATAGGAAAAGTATAAAGTTCTCAGATTGTGGCCTTTAGTATATTTTATTTCATACATACTTTTTGAACAAACATTTAAATAACAGACAAAATAAAGGGATATGTAGATTTTTTTAAAGGGTTTAGGATTTCTGTATCAGTATGATTTTCCCCCTCCCTTTCCCCATCACTTTAAAGATTGCTTTGATTTTTCAATTAGAAGGGATAGAGAAACTTTATACGTGTGTATATGTATGTATACTTACATACATGATATATATCTTTTTTTAGTTAAATGTATACACATATACACACTAAATACTAATGGATACTGTTGATATAATAATGAGAAAAAGATTATGCTTCTATTTAAATTGATTGCAAACTGGAAGACAATTTTAGTATTACACTGAACATTTGGGTGCCATCTACTAAATCAACAATCTTTAACTCCAGGTAGTCTGAACAATTCATTCAAGTGTAGAAAGAAGATAATTGATTATGTAAGAAGCAAGGTCTTAAAATGTTCTGGACCATAAATCTTGTATTTTCTTATGCCTGGTTGAATCATGCACTTCAAATTTACACATTTTGAAAACATTCCAGGGACTCTTGAACAGCCAAGGTAGACCTTCTTGGTAGTAGGATAACGCATCATTTCTATAATGTGAAGGTGACTGAAACTGACTTTTAATGTGGATATGCAAACATAAGACTCAATTTTGCATAGGGGATAGCAAGACAGTCTCATAAGTAGAAAAGCCAGGAATTAAGTTATGCTACCAATACATGTTAACTGTGTGGTTGTGAAGAAGTCACTTAACCTTGAAGGTCCTCTAGATTATAAGATGATGATGAATTGATCATCTCCATCAGTGGAGAAAATGTCTACACTGGAGTTCCTTATGTTCATGAAATCACAAATTCAAACCCAAAAAAAGTTGGGTTTTTAGGAAAATAGAAAATGTATGTGTGTTGCTTTTTATGCTAAGTACTTCCTATTTGACTAATATTCCTAGAAAATCCATTAGTTAAGTTTGCATTATTTTTGAAGTTAAGAATTTGTCCAAAATTAACTATTTTATTTCAAATGAAATTTATTAAAGATCAGACTAAATGATGCTAGAATTTCCCTGATTATTCTTGAATTGCACATAACCTTTAGGGGTCTAGGCTCAAACAGTACTTATTTATATTGACAACAGTGATCAACCAATTATGGTATTTCATAACCAAACAGATTATTGTCTTTCATAGCAAAAATATAAACATAGGTTTCTCTTTTTTTCTTCCCCCCATTCGCTGCTTTTGTTGTTAATCATCACACATGTACTTTTAAAGTTTGTCTTGAAACATTACTGATCAAAAGAGTAGAGATACAAATTTATTACTGTTAAAGGGACTGTTTGTAGAAATCATAAGATGAAGGAATTTTATTCCCCATTACAGTCATGCCAGATAAGTAATTCATCCCAAATGTAAGACTGGTGAAAGACTGAACTAATTTTTTAAAAAATCCATTTCTTTGTAGTTGTTCAGAGAAATAGCACTCTCGAGTGCCTCTGTGGATAGAACATTGTACAGCCTGTTTTACAATCACTTATCCTGCATATATTCATTCTGAAATATGGGTTCTGTGATTGTGAAGGCTGAAAAAGCAAGTATTAAAAGGAGATCAACCAGGGAACTGCTGGTTGTTGTTTCCATCACCAGATATTTTGAAGTATCCAGTGAACGTGTTAAGTACCACATTCAAATGGAGGCAGACGTTAATAACAAGTATTGTTCTTTTTTGGGAAACCCTAATGGTCTCAAGGTCTTAAAATGGAATCAGGATCTGTGTCCCTAGTCAGATGTGTTTAACTCACTTTGCTAAATTTAACCTCTGGTTTTAAGCTACATATCAGTTTCTCTGAAAATACCCTTGTAAATGTTCTGATGAATAGAAGTGTAAAGGTCCTTGAACTGCTAATGTTTTGTCACATACACAAGATTCAAATTTTCTCTCATTGTGAGATGACTGATTTTTGTACATCTTTGTGATCCTTGCATATATATGTATTCACTCATACAAATAATAAAGATGACAGATATGAAAGATTGGTGAGACAGAATTGAACATGAATTTCCACAAAGGAAAAAGTAATGACAAATTTCTAGTAATGCTTTTATCTATGTGAAGGACTTTTTAATACACATACTATTCTTCCTGTCAGACCATAAAAAATGATAGTAAGAGAAAATATGTGTTTTTTAAATTATACTATTGGAAATACATAATAGACATTTGATAATATGGGACGATTACAGGAGAAAGAAAGGCACTGGAAATATGTCTAAGTATTAGCTGTGTAAATATGATAACTCAGGAGAGCTACACACACATATACATATACACATATACATACATACATGTGGTGGTGGGGAGAATAAGGATAGAGGAGGGAGAGAATAAAGCCTAGAGTTGAGCCTTGTGATACTCCTGAAGCTAGGGATTGTAGTATGGATAATGGAACATTAAGTCTTTGGAGGAGACGTGGTCAGATAAGTTTCAAGCAAGATTTAAAAAGTTAAGAAGCATGATGATTGAGAAGAGATCACTGGATTTTATAATTAAAGATCATTGATAATTTTCAATTAAGTGATGAAGGTACAAATCATAGCATAAAAAGTTAAGAAGAGAATGAGAAGAGAGGAAGAATAGTTAGTATTTTCTAGGTATTTATCTATGAAAGAGGGGGAAATATGGGATCTTAACATTACAGGAAGATAGAATGAAATAATTTGAAATTCCATATTGGAGAAATGTTAGGCTGTTATGGTTGTCCTCCTAATACATACTAAATATATCATTAAATGAAATTAAAAAATAATTCTGAAACTTTATTCTCTCATATTTTGAAGAGAGAATCATGAAAGTAAAGGTTTTCAGTCTTTTTTCATAGTTTGGTCTAAGAAAGACAAACAGAATTGGGTTATATCGATGAATTTATTCCTCCTAAGAAAGCATATGTACATGTAGCACAGAATTGAACTTGGAGTAGGCATAGGAAGTAGGGATTATCAAGATAAAAATCACAATGAGGAGAAGTGTAATCACATAGTGGTCTGATCAGGTTATCAAGATAAAAATCACAGTTCAGAGAGTAGGGGTAATCACATCCCTGGGCTGGATTGTTTTTCAGAAAGAAATTGTGGCCATAATAGGTTTGGTCACTGGGAAGAGCCTGTTTGAGGTGATTCTATAATATAATAGGTGGAATTCCAGGCTCAATTTGAGAAGACTGCAAGGATATCTTATACTCTCAGTTTAAGGAATCCTCATTTTTTCTCTTATTTCTGATTCCCAAATTAGTCTGGCCTTCTGTGGATAGTAGAGGAGCTTGAGCAAATCAAGGTGGTTAGTAAAGATCATTAACTGTCTTAGTTTCACAAAAAATTGCAAGAAATTTGAGTACATGTGTCTGCTTCTATGCAGAAAAATTGAGTTCCTCAAGGGCGTTTCCAAAAGTCCAAATATATTTTTAAAGTAGTAATTGTCGTAAATATTTGGTACTGTTTTAAAATAACTAAAATAATGGAGCAAATAAGCAAGAATCAATTGCATAATGATAGCTGGTAGTTCCATAAACTTAAAAATACAAATTATTGGAGGAAAATGAAATTTTTAATAAAACTGTCAGGAAAATTGGAAAACAGTTTGCAGAAATCCGTTTTAGATCAACTTCTTATGCCATTTATCATAATAAATTCCAAATGGGTCCTCAACTAAAATATAGAAGGTCATATTATTAAAAGAAAAAAATTAAAGAAGTACTAATTACTAGAGGAAAGATCCTTAATCAAACATATGCTAGTGGTCACTGAAACAGTAAAAAAAAAATAATAATAATAATAATAATAATAATAATTTTAATTATATAAAATTAAAAATCTTTTGTACAAACAAAATCAATGAAGGTAAAACAATTATAGTTACTCTATAATAGAGAAGTAGTTTAAAGAATGTGAACAATAGTTTTTTAAAAATCCATAAATTGATATATAAAAACAAAAAGCAATAAGGTAAAAAAAAAAACCCACTGATTTTAAAAATAAATAAATACTTGTTGGGTTAATTGACTTGCGTTTGGATAAGTATGAAAAGATCCCTGAGAAGCTCAAAATTTTTTGAGTCAGTTTGAACCTGTTTTTAGTATGTAGAAATATTCTTGGATTTTGGTATTAGTCAAGCATCTTATAAAATAGATACTTTTAAAAAATTCTCATAAATGAGAATTACTATTCTATATTTCTACTTCTTTTCCAGTATCTTGAATAGTATGAACTAAAAAAGAAAACAATAACAACAACAAACCACAAAACTTGTAAATTCAATATTCTGTGAAAATATGAAAAGTAATATAGTTCCTGGATTATCTACAAAGAGGATCATATTATTTTATTAAAAAAGGAGAAAACACTATGGATAATTATCTTTATTTTGCTTGTATATGTCCATCATCTCCTTCAGTGTGAAGGCTGTCATAGAATATAATGTCCTGCTACCCAAGAGAAGAGGAGTGAGTGGAATGGTGGAGGAGGGAGAAATTTGAAACAGTAACGACTAATCCAAAATGTCTTGAACATACTATAAATTCAGCTGGTTGATCTATTGAGAAGATGTTTTATACTGCTCCTGTTAAAAGAATAACTCTGTTAATTGGCTAAATTTAATATCCCAGGCTCGTTAACACCTTCTCCATCAAAGGATTTCTTTGATTAAAGTCCTGGTTAACAGCCTTTCAGAAAATCTGCATAGAATTCTTAGAATAGGCTTTTTCTCCCAACAAATGGTGTCTCCTGCTTTTTCTCTTGAAAAGAGGCAAGGGGGCAGCAAAAGCCAGTAGATTCAAGTAGAGCCTCAGGTAGCTAATTGCCAAATCCACAAATCCTTGCACAGAAACACTTGAAAATCCTGTTTGTATCAGCCATCTCCTTTGTTCCATATTTTACTACAAGTCTAAGAGTATAATCAGTGAGTCAGAGAAAGCCTAGAAGCTCACAGTTAGCTGGTCTTCGTTATGGCTTTGAGCTGGGTTGTATCTTGGGTTGCTAAGTTAGAATGGAACTTGCTGAGTAAAATCACCACACCTAGATTTTATTCTGAATATATGTGGTTGAAAGATGAGGCAATGGGAGGGTAGCCTTTATGGCAGAAAAATAAGACAAAACAAAATCTAAGCCTAATAGATAATGCATCGAAACTTAAATGAGTTGAAACCATTATGATATTATTATTATTTTTTTAAATTTTCTTGATCATTTTTTAAAAACAGTATTTCTGTTTAAATAAATATATATATTGCAAATGAGGTAACATAGCATAGTGAAAAGAGAATGAAGAAAGGAAACAAGTATTTATTTATTAATTAATGAGTGTTGGTAATTGTACTAAATGCTTTGCAAATATATCATTTGATCCTCACAACAACCCTGGGAGGTGAGTACTATTATTATCTTTACTTTACCGTTGAGAAAACTGAGGTAGACAGAGATTAAATGAGTTACCCACTGTCTAAAGCCAAAGTTGAACTCAGACTTTCTTTCTTCCAGACACAGAATTCTCTCCATTGAGAGAATATCCACATGCTGGTGACTAGAAACCCAGTACAGTGTAGTGGATTAAAAAGTAGCTAGCTTTGGGAGTCCCAGAAAATAGGTTCAGTTCTGTTTCTGAATAGTGGTTGTGTGATCCTAGATAAGTCGCTTAACCTCACAGTTCCCCTAGGTAACTGTTTGAGGCTATAAGATTTCAAGTTTGAGAATTTTTTTAATCAGAAATTCTCTATGTCAATCAAATCTCAAGTATGGTTAAAAAAAAAAAGTTTTTCCATATACTCTTCCTCTTCCTATATCCTCATAGACATCTCTTTTACAATAAAGAAGTACAAAAAGAAACTACTGTATCAGTTATAGCTGATAGTGGATTCTTTGTTTCTCCTTTTTTCCTACTGAGAGAAAGAAGGTACATTTCATCATTAGTCCCCTGGAGTTGAGATTTGAGCCTTTGTGTTGAATTGAGTAAGTTTCAATGTTATTTTCCTTTTCATGGTCATTGTAGGTATTATTCTTTTCTTTCTGCTTATTTTTTTCTGCATCAGTTCATAGAAATCTTCCCCAATTTTTGGACTTCACGTTCGTTATTTCTCTCAGCAAAATATTAGTATTTTCTATTTATTTGTCTTGGTTTTACCAGGTACTGAAAAAAGGGTTATTAAAAAGAAAAAAAAAAGATGAAAAATGAGAAGAAAGCTTTTTCCAATGTAAAAAAAATACTATTTGTGTTCACTGAACCAGGGAATAGCAAATAAAAAAGGTTTATAGCAGTTTTCCAGTGGCAAATCCTTCCTTCTTAAGGTTTTGAGGAAGTAAAATACAAGTATGATACTTAATGTATTTTCAGAGGTTTTTATGACATGAAAAAAAGCTACCTATAAATAAGATTTACTAGAATGAGCAGAGTAAACCGTATATATCAGCCAGGAATTGGTATTCCTGCCTATAGTTTTGAAAGCATCTGATCCACCTAACACAAAGGTTGAATGAAAATTCATCCCATGAAGCATGTGTTGAGTTGTCTAGGGTGTTTTTGGCTGTTTTATACATTTCAGTGCTAAAGGACTTGAGAGCTTTAAAATGACAAGGTAAATCTAATTTTTGACCATCTGAACATAGATTTTTAAGGCTGGAATAGACTTTAAAAGCCATTGAGTCTAATTCTCATATTAAAAATGAGGAAAGTCTGCCTGACAGAAGGTAAGTGACTTGAACAGGATAAAACAGCCTTAAAGAGAATGAATTTCTCTGTCTCTGTCTGTCTCTCCCCATCTTTGTATACTCCTCCCTCCTTCTTTCCCTCCCTCCTTCTCTCTCTCTCTCGCTCTTTCTTTCTCTCTCTCTTCTCTCTCTGTCTCTCTCTCTGTCTCTCTCTCTCTCTCTCTCTCTTCCTTCTCTCTCTCTTCCTTCTCTCTCTCTCTCTCCATATCTGTCTCTCTTTTTCTCTTTCACTCTCTCTTTCTTTCTCTCTGTCTCACTCTCTTCCTCTTTTTCTCTATCTCTCTTCTTTCTTCTCTGTCTCTCTGTCTCTGTCTCTCTCTCCTCTGTCTTTTTCTCTCTCTTCTTTTTTCTGTCTGTCTGCTGTTTGTTTGCATCTCTCTCTCTTCTGTCTGTCTCTCTTTCTCCTGTCTGTGTGTCTGTTTCTCTTTCTCTCATCTCTCCTATTCCTCTGTTCTTTCTGTTTGTTTTTCTCTGTCTCTCTATCTCTTTCTCTCTCATCATGATGTCTACCTCATCAGTTTCTTTCTGTTTAAAAATCCGTCAGTTTTCTTCATTAGATTGTATGACCCTTGTGAACAAAAATTGGATTTTGCTCCTTTTTGTATCATTAGCACTTACCCCAGTGCCTAGTATAAAGCAGGTTCTTAATAAATTTTTATTGATTGCTATTTCTGTGTCATATAATCACATGGGGAGAATGTAACAAGTTAGGTTATACTATTACTTGTTTATATCTTAGTAAAAACACACATATGAGTCTATCATGTTAAGCATTTTTTTTGAAGGAAATAAATAGCTGTTTAATACTTGATTTTTGTTATACAGAGTTCCTTTCTATTTCTTCATTTTGAGGAGACCCTAGAACTGTACCCAATTTGTTCCTGAGGTTATGTGTGAGTGTAAAGAGTTATATAAACTGCTTTTTGAGATTTAAAGCTCTGTGTAAGTGAAAGCCATTGTTATTAATGACTTACATAATTTAAACTCTATTTTTGGGAAGAGAACCACTTTTTTTGCATACTATAATAACTTTAGCACATTATATATCTATAATAATTGTTGGATTTTTTTTTTTTAAAGAATGAATCACTGTGGTACCAAAAAGTTACTTGACATCTAGAAAGTCCCTTATCATCTAAACAGGAGACCACTCAATAATTTTTCATGGTTTCTACTGTTTCCTAATGCCTTATTTTTATGGAAAGAAATATAGTAAAGGAACCAATCTGATCCTGAAACACAGAGGAAACACAAAAAGAGCAGATTTGGTATCTTATTGGATCTATGAAATAAGTTAAAGTCAAAAGTTATAGATGAAACTGGTGTTTCAAGGCTGGATTGACTGGAAGTATAGTGCTCCATTTAGCAGACATAAGGAATTTCAGAAAAGGTGTGATTTGGGGGGGAAAAGAGGTTTGGATGCCATTTTGTACATCTTAAGTTTGAGGTACCAAGATGATAAAACATCAGGAATGAAAGAAAATACAATAAACTCATATGAATTTGTGTACTCATTGATATTACTATTCTATCTTGGAATGCACACGATATCCCCTATATATCTATCTTTTTGGTACAAATTTTGTTCATGTCTCCTTATTAGTATAGCACAGTGAATCTACCCAATGTGACTTTCTTTTATTGTAAAGACACCAAAGTAGGACATGGGCTATCCATTGGTTATCTGCTTCTCTTGTCATGTGACCAGACCATCTTCTTTTTTGCTCAAGTATTTCCTTGATGACATCTTTTTTTTCTGATTTTCTTTTGTAATTCCCCATTGGTAATGCACTGCAGCTCACAAACACCCAATTTTTTGTATAAGAGGACCAGCAAACAATTTTTGTCTTGCAGTGTGTAACCTTGGACCTCAGTTTCCTTATCTTTAAAACAAGTTGTACTTGGTGATGGCTAAGACAACTAGGTGGTAAGGAGGATAGAGATAACTGAGCCTAGAATTAGGAACCGAGGTCAAATTCTGCCAGTTATTTACTAGCTATGTGATCATGTAATTTAACCTCTGTTTGCCTCAATATTTTCAATGTAAAATAGGGATAATAATAGCACCTACCTCCCAGGATTGTCATGATATGAGATAATGATAATGTTTGTAAAATGTTTAGCACACTCTTTGGCATGCCATAGATACTTAATAAATGCTTGCTTCTTTCTTAAGGTAATTAATTCTGTGTAAATCTTGGAGCTTCAGTTTCCTCATCTGTACAATGCAGAAAATATTTGTGCTAAGTGCTTTTTACAAAATGCTGTAGAAACATGAACCATTAGAAGAGGCACAAGCTTTCCCTTTTCCTCCCACCCACCAATAATGTAGAATAACTGCATGGCTATAATCAGAATTAGATTTAAAATTTTGCTTCTGAATGCCTTTAGGAGAGGAAGGTGACATTCAGTTTGCCTAATGGAAGAAGAAAAAGAGTCTATAGATAGAAATGTCTAGAATAGTCTGGTCACATATAGGGCAAACATTTGACTACATTCTGAAATGAATCAGGAGAATAAAGACTCAATGTTCTAGGGAGCTACAATACAGTTGATGCATATTTCTCCTTGATGATTTCCCTTGCCCTCCTCTCCTTTCCCTGTGTAGTTGCCCATGGAGAGTGCAGGAACTTGTGATTCAGGTTATGACACAGTTGACTGAATGGCCAATAAAATGGGTTAGCACAAAGCTGGGAAGCAAACCATATTTGTAATAAAAAATTCTGGAAAAAAACAGAGTTTATAATTGCTTTGTTAGAAGGTCTATTCTAAGAGCTGGAAGCAGCTCAGAGTTACAGTAGGGGAGAGCTCTTTTTATCCTCCTCACAACTGTAAATAGATAGAATACTTAACCTGGCAAATAATCTAAGGGTGGATATTCTTTTGTTTAACATTTCTATTTTTTAACGAATATTTATGCATGATTCAAGCTCTTTCTTAACAATTTGTATGGAAGCAAGTTTCACAAATCTCAAAGTAACAATTTCATTGATATAGTGAGGACTTCCTGGATCCAAGATGGTGGAGTAACAGTGAATCTCTGTAACTGTCCCATATTAATTTTCAAACAACTATAAAATAACACCCAGAACAATTTCTGGAACAGAAACACCAGCAAAAAGATGGATTGAAACAATATTTTAGTCCAAGAAATTTGGAAAATTGGTAAGAGGTCCGTTTTACTCTAGTATGGGAAGTCCAGGACAGGAAACTTCCTAGTCCCACCTCAGCAAACCAGCAGGAAATCCTAACTCCCAGTTTGGTGGAGCAAACAAACACTAACATGAGAACTCCCTACATAACTTTGCATAATGGGGAACTGGCAGATTCCATCTCTGAGAGCCACTGCATGCTTCAGTGTAATCCTGAGCAAATAGCATCCTCCATACCTTCAGGTATTTCAGCACAGCCCTAGGCAAACAGGAATCACTGATACAATAACTTTCTCATATCTCATCTCACTTGATAATTCCATACATTATCAACAGTGACTACTGAACATTGCATACAATAAATATCTTTATTTTATATTTAAAGCATTTCACAACCTGCCTCCAGCCCGCTGTATCTTTCTAGGCTTATTTAGCAGTACTTCCTTCATGTATGGCAATCCAATAAATATTTATTTTTTCATTACTGCTCTGGGCAAGGCAGAGTGCTAGTTACTATTGATATAAAGACAAAAAGAAAAATAGCTCTGCCTTAAGGAGGTTGCATTCTAATGGGGATACAATCGATAAACAGAAAATTCCAGGGTATCCTAAAATTTTTAGTGCAGATTTTAGCTAATCCTGGAGTAAACTATAATATAATCCCCATACATATGTAGTTTATTGGGTTAGGAGAAAGCACTGACAAATAGGAAAACCAGGAAGATCTTCCTAAATATATGATTCCTGAACTGAGTGATTCTTGAAGGAAACTGGGAATGTTAAGGAAAGGGAATGACTTTGGCCATGGGGGATAGCCTTTGAAAAAGCATAGTAGCAGGAGACAGAGTTACATGAACAGTAAGAAGGTCTTTAGTAGATAAGAGTAATCGGAGAGGAATTTCATATTATGTCTCAAAATGTAGGCTAGAGTCAGATTTTGATGGGCTATTGAATTCATATTAAGTATTAAAATGCTCTTATTGTATCTGCTATGCTATTTAAATGAGTAATAAGACAATATTTTAAATATTTTCCCTGTGGGAATTCCTTCCAGTAATATAACTTCAACTACTGAATTCTTTTCAATAAGCATAAGCAGGTAAATTTTAGAGAAATGCTTAAATCCCAGAAAAGTTAAGTGACCAGTCCATAGTTCAGCAGTTAGTGAAGGTCAGAAGCCAGATGTGAGTATCCTTCTTGATTTCAAGTCTAGAATTTTATTCAAGATATTCAGTTGCCATAAATATTTTTGTACATAAAGGATTTTTCCTCTTTCTTTGATTTTGTTTGGCTATACCCAACTTAGCTGCTTAGTAGTTAGATCAAAGGGCATGAACTATTAAATGCTATTTTGAATATAATTTCAAATTACTTTCCAGAATGGTTATGATGAGATTGGTGCAGATACACCAAATTATGAGATTCAGAAGGGCAATTGTCACCAAATGATGAGATTCGGCACCAAATGATGGGATTCAGTCATGTGATGAACTCCTAAAGGCTTTCTCCTTGTCAAAAGATACATTTATTTTTGAGAAGAGGTTACACACAAAATGAAGAGGTAGAATAGACACCAGGAAAGGTAAATTTGAAATAGATCTGGTAGCGCATATAGTGAGCAAGGAAAATTGTTTTAACAGCAATAATGGAAAAGTAGAACTCACAATTAACCTGGAGAAAGGCAGTATACCATCAGATGTTAATATGTCATTGATTGGCAGGTTAAATCCTAAAAGGGATTTAGCGTTCTAATAACAAGGAGAAAGACACAAGGAGGCATAGGGGAGGGATGAAAGACATTATAAAGCATGAAGGAGGGAGTGAGAGGGAAGAAATACACAATAGAAGGCCATGGCTGGCTTACCCAAAATGGACTCAGCAAAGATGGCATAAGTCATGAGCAAATTTATAGGGGAAATCTAACTTTAGGGTTTGATATTATAACGTGGCTTTCTGATTGTATATAGAAAGGTAGAGTTACCCAAGACCTCCCCAAGGGGTAGGACTATAAGATTGAGCTGATACCCATCAGTGACCTTCCCTATTTGCTTCAGGGAGTAATCTTATTAGTTATTAGACTTTTTCTGCCAATCCTACCTGGTTACTTTAGAATCTCATCAATTATATCCACTCACAGGTCCACCAACTGTGCATTAATGTGCCTGTTATCTCATAGTCCCCCTTTCATTATTTATCATTTTTTTGTTGTTGTTGTCACTGCTGTCTGATGGGTATGAGGTGGAATCTCATAATTGCTTTAATTTGCATTTTTCTAATTAGTGATTTGGGGCATCCCCTCCCCCATCACTAATATGGCCTTATATTATACATTTCTTGTCTTGAGAATTATCTGTTCATATGCTTAAACCATTTATCAAATCAGAAATAGCTTTATAAATTTGAATTAGTTCCTCATTTACATTGGAAATGATACCTTTGTCAGAAAAACATGCTGCAAAGTTTCCTCTCTTCCTCCCAGTTTTGTTTTTCCCTTTCCTCTTTACTTATGGGGCATATATTCAACTTAAAATTCATAATATTAGATATTAATTAATAAGAGATGATATTTAGATAGTGTCTTTGATGTGGTTAGTGTAGGCATCTGATGATGGTAGGCATCAAATGATAGAACTAAATGGGGGGGTTTAGTCATGTGAAGAATTAACAATGGCCATTCTCTTTGGCAGAAGGTGGGCTTATTTAAGAGAAGAGGTTACAGACAAAATGAAGGGATACATTAGACACCAGAAATAGTAAATATGGAATAGAGGAGAGCATATAATTAGCAAGGAAAGGGTTTTAATAATGAATGATGGAAAAGGCAACTTCCTTAGTGGAACTTAACAATTAGCCAGGAGAAAGGAAATATCCCAGGAGATTGGGGCATGCCCTTAGCTGGCAGGCTCAATCCTCAAAGGAATTAGCATCCTAAGACTTAGCTATAAGGAAAGACACTATAAGGTATGATGGGGGTTGAAAGGAGAGATGCCATGAGGCAGAGAGTTGTGGAGGACTGACCCAAACAGGGTTCAACAAAGAGGGCATGGGCCATAGACAGATTTTATAGGGGAAATTTAACTTTGGGGCATGACTGGGATTTCTGACAGGGCATAGTCGGGCTATCCAAGACTTCCACAGAAATTGGGACCACAAACCTAAACTGATCCCTATCAGAGCCTTTTCCCTGCCTGCCCCAGGAATCAATTCCATCAATACTCCAGTTTCTCTCTGCCAACTGTACCCAGCTACTGAGAACCTCATTACCTTGCTATTTATACATTTTTTGTACATTATTTCATTTCATCCTTATAGCAGACCAAGATAAGTATGACAGATAATATTAATCTCTATTTTACAGAATAGAAAACTGAAGCTCAAGGGATATTTGTCAATGGTCAAACAACTGGTAACTACCAGAAGTGAGATTTAAAGCTTTCTTTCTTCTGTTTGCATTCAGGGCTTTGCCTTATTACATGTTGCCTTTATCTGTGGGATATATATTGGATTTTAAAAAGTAGTATAACCAATTTTCATTGTAAAATGTACCTAATGGATATAAATTCAAAACTGAGAATATTGTGATATAAATTGTATATTTTCTACTAAGAACAGATGCAGTAGCTTTTTTTTTTTCTCTCTTATCTGATGAGAGCTCACTTTGGTTAAAGTTAGAAATTGAGCAATATTTCCCTAAATTAAAATTTTTTGAGGCTTTACATCATTTTTCCCATGAAAACAAATCAATTGGCATCTTTATTTTAGGGTCAATAGAAATCTAATTTCTGCTTTGTCCAATATATAGGCTTTTGGCTTTTAGGTTTTTGGTTTGGCTTTTTCCTCTTCAGGTCAAAAGTCCTGCAGGATTCAGAATCTTTTTTTTTTTTTTAATTTTTAAATAACTTTTTATTACAGAACCCATGCCAGGGTAATTTTTTACATTATCCCTTGCACTCACTTCTGTTCCGATTTTCCCCCTCCCTTCTTCCACCCCCTTCCCCAGATGGCAAGCAGTCCTATACATGTTAAATAGGTTACAGTATATCCTAGGTACAATATATGTGTGCAGAACCGAATAGTTTTCTTGTTGCACAGGGAGAATTGGATTCAGAAGGTATAAATAACCCGGGAAGAAAAACAAAAATGCAAGCAGTTTATATTCATTTCCCAGTGTTCTTTCTTTGGGTGTAGCTATTTCTGTCCATCCTTGATCAATTGAAACTGAGTTAGATCTTCTCTTTATCGAAGAGATCCACTTTCATCAGAATACATCCTCATACAGTATCGTTGTTGAGGTATATAATGATCTCCTGGTTACTACTCATTTCACTTAGCATCAGATCATGTAAGTCTCGCCAGTCCTCTCTGTATTCATCCTGCTGATCATTTCTTACAGAACAATAATATTCCATAATGTTCATATACCACAATTTACCCAACCATTCTCCAGTTGATGGGAATCCATTCACTTTCCAGTTTTTAGCCACTACAAACAGGGCTGCCACAAACATTTTGGCACATACAGGTCCCTTTCCCTTCTTTAGTATCTCTTTGGGAGATAAGCTCAGTAGAAACATTGATGGATCAAAGGATATGCACACTTTGATAACTTTTTGAGTATAGTTCCAAATTGCTCTCCAGAATAGCTGGATGTGTTCACAATTCCACCAACAATGTATCAGTGTCCCTGTTTTCCCACATCCCCTCCAACATTCCACATTATCTCTCTTTGTCATTCTAGCCAATTTGACAGGTGTGTAGTGGTATCTCAGAGTTGTCTTAATTTGCATTTCTCTGATTAATAATGACTTGGAGCATCTTTTCATATGGCTATAAATAGTTTTAATTTCTTTGTCTGAGAATTGTCTGTTCATATCTTTTGACCATTTATCAATTGGAGAATGGCTTGATTTCTTATAAATTAGAGTCAGTTCTCTATATATTTTGGAAATGAGGCCTTTATCAGAACCTTTGACTGTAAAAATGTTTTCCCACTTTATTGTTTCCCTTCTAATCTTGTCTGCATTTGTTTTGTTTGTACAAAAACTTTTCAATTTGATATAATCAAAATTTTCTATTTTGTGGTCAATAGTGATCTCTAGTTCTTCTTTGGTCATAAATTCCTCCCTCTTCCACAGGTCTGAGAGGTAAGCTATCCTATGCTTTTCCAATTTATTTATAAGGATTCAGAATCTTAAAGCTTTTTAAATTGACTGACCAATTTGAATTATGTCAGTACAAGGTATGAATGGCTCAAGATAAAAGCTTTTCTTTTCCTCATTTAAAAGAAAAATAAAATTTTGGGCAAAATGGATAAAATCACAATTAAAAAAAAAATCTAGATGGTACAATGGATAGAGCATCGAATAAGGCATCAGGTAGACTTGAATTTGAATCCTGCCTCACACACTCCTAGGTGTGTGATCTTGAGCATTGTTATTTAATCTCTTTATGCCTCAGTTTCCTTTTTTGTAAAATAAGGGAATAATAATAGCATCCACTTCCTAGACTTGTTGTAAGAATCAAATGAATTAACACATGTAAAGCACTTTGCAAACCATAAAGGACTAGTTATTATTATTTAAAACAATTTTAATAGTTATCTTTTGTTTTAATTATGTAATTATCTCATAATACTTCCCCTTTAAATTCCCAGAAAGGTGTCCTAAATAACAAAAATATTTTTAAAGAAAAAAAGAATAAGATTCTCCCCCTCTCCACCCCCTTTTCCCCCCAGCAAAATTGGTTAGTACATAGAATAAGTCTGAAAATATACATCCATGAATTCCACACCCATGAACTTAAAAGATGGGAGCCTGTTAATATTTCCTTTTTGGAACCACTTTGTAATTCTGCAATATTCACTTTAATCATTTTGAATGTCACAATTCTTTACTCCTGTTTTGTACTCTCTCCATTCCATTAAGTCATCTTTACACTGCTTTATAAAAGCATTGATCCTATTAGTGGAGGTTATAGGAAATTTCGTCTGGAAAGCACAAGACAGTCTAAGAAAATATATTTATCTAGATGCCTCCCAAGTTGGGCAAAATCTGCATATTGGGGGAAAGGAAGTTCTCATCCTTTGGGTTTCCTAAAATGTCAAGTCTATTCATTCATTTGTTCATACATTTGAAAGGAATTTATTAAGCAGGGTTTGATAGATAATAGGGATATAAAATACAAAAAACAAAGTGTTAAGATAAGGTTATAGTTCCTTACCTATAAATCCTGGAGGCTTCCAAACTTTTAAAAAGACCTATGGAAGCTTTTATTGATCTTTCTCTTTTTAAAAGGTCTCTTCCTGTTACAATTACCTAGTATTATTACTTATCTGTGTGCAATTGTATTCACATTTCTACCAGAAGAATGTCAGCTTCTATGTGGCAAGGACTATTTATACCTTTGTCTTTGTATCTTGTGTTAACTTAAGATATCAGTGAAGGTAACTCCAGGGCAAGAAACTCCCCCTCTAAATTTCAAGGGAGCAAAGAACTCCTGGAGATCAAAGTAATTAGGACACTTAAACTAGAAAGTATGTTGAGACCATGGAATAGGAGGCCATTTCAGTGGGTTTAAATACTTGTTCTTTTCTCTCTGTATCAAAAAATATTTATTAAAGACTTGCTAATAACTGGGGGTACAGAAAAGAAACTCAGTATCCCTGTCTTTGAGAAACTCAACATATTAAAGAGGAAGACAATATCTCAATATCCACATACATCCAAGATACAGAGTAGAGGATGGAAGGTAAATTTCAAAGGGAACTTGGCTAAATAATAGCTTGGGTATTGAAATGGATTATGAATTCGAATCTCCACAATTCCAGGCCCAACTTTCTATTCCCTGCCCCACTTAGCTAGTTGCCAATAATAATAGGGAAAGTAGAGAATAAGATAGAGTTTTTAGAGAAAAAAAGATATTCAATTCTTTTTTTGGATATATTGAGTTTAAGATGCATATTGGACATGACATTGGCTTGTTTTCTTAACTGTAAAAGGGATTGGAATAGATTAAAAGTTCTCTTTTATCTAGATAGATTTTAGAGGATCCATTAACTTGGATGGGAAAAACACATCTTTATTTATTTTTTTTTTTTTACTAACCTAGAGCTAAAATCTAGCATTTACTTCATTTATGATTTTCTAAAAAAGTGTTCCTTCTAGGAACTCTAGGGGTTATTTATTTACTAGATTGTCCATGATAAGAACCTTCAAATCTCTGACAGCCTTTTAAAGTGAAATTCTGTGAATTATAAAGCTTTATCTTCACCTTATAGACAAGGAAAAGTTGCACAGTCTGCAAGTAACAGAGTGAGGACATGAAGCCAATACCTTTCATTTCAAATTCAGAATGTTTTTTCTCCCACTACACAAGGACAAGGTCACACATACTGAACTTGCATAGAAGTACTAGGATCTTTTCTTAGATGCCTGAGAGTATGGGATTGTGGGCATGTTACTTAAACTTCTCAAAGCTTTTCCTCATTCATAAAATGGGTACAATTTTTGTATTCCCTATTTCAAAGAGTTTTATGGAGCAAAAAAAAAAAAGTTCAAACTTTTTTTTTTTTTTAAAGAAAAGACAGCTAAATTTTATTTTATTTATATATTTGCTAAGGCAATTGAGATTAAGTGACTTGCCCAGGACACACAGCCAGAAAGTGCTAAGTGTATGAGATCACATTTGAACTCAGGTCCTCCTGATTTCAGGGTTGTTGCTCTATCCACCAACTACCTGCCTCAAAAAGTTCAAACTTTAAAAATCTGTAGAAATGTGGGATATTGGTTTTACATCTTATATTTGGTAGTAGAGATTTATTTAGTTGTTTTTATTTTAATACATGTCAAATGTGAAACTTTGTACTCCCTAACATGTTCCAAACCTAACCATAAAATTTAAAGAGAGACTCTTCCTTTTCAAATAGGTTATGCTTTATTAAAAATAATAATAAACTATTCATTTACCACCTTAGTAAATGAACTAAATAATAATTTATTATATACAATAAGTTTTAAGTTTTTCCACTCAAAGCAACATCATATCAAAACCAAAGTATTATCTCTCAGAGCTTCTTACTCCTTGTTAAGATAAATGGTAAAAAGGCAAATGCCCCCAAAGTCAAAGGAAGGTGCTTCTTGTTTGATAAAACATCTCTCCATTCATCTCCACAGGGTCAAAGATGAAGCCTTCGGCAGAACTATCCATTGCAGGAGAAAGCAAGGAAAGGGAAGAAGAAAACACAGGCTATGTTGTAATCTTGGTCCTTTAGAGTGTAATTTGATAAATTCTTCTTTCAGGTCTGAAAAAAAATCATTCAGAGAATAGAAAAGATAAATTTATTGAGTCCTTAGCCTCAAAGGAAATGAAATATGAAATGTTTTCGGGAGACTATGAAATGGAAATTCCCATACCACCACCTCCTCCCAGGCTCTTGAAGTTAAGGTTATCAGCTGGGAAGCTAATCAAAGACTATTCTCTGAGGAAAGAGGTGTGAATGGAGGCCACTGAGGATCATTTATGAAGCAAGTGATAGCACTGGAAGGACCCCGACTATGTGAATCTCACTACAATCAAACTAAACAAAGAACCCAGACAAAGATACAGGGGAAAAGAAAGTCAACTGGTTTTTCACCCAAGGGGGTTGAGACTGTTAAAAGTCCGGTCAGAGACTTAACTTCCTACTTCAAACTAGCAACTGAGACAACAGGAAGAAGCACATTATGTAAACCTGAAAAGAAAGCCAGCCTACTTAGTAAGGAGCAAGCAAGGGTTCCCTGAATAACATAAATATTCTTTTCACTTGAGATAAAGGTAATGAGATTAATGTGGGGCTGTGAGAGCTTAAAGGGAGAAAAAAAAGTGTTGTATTATTGGTTAGAGATTTAACAAGTCACATTCCTCCCCCTCTTAACAAAAGAGAAAAGCCAGATATAGAATGGTGGGGGACTTACTCCAAGTCACTGAGCCATCAGTGACACAGTTATTAACAGGAATTAAGAGTGTTTTCAGAGAGTATTTATCTCCCCAAAGTTCAAAGTGGGGCCATGAATGTATTTAATATACATTCTTGTATAGAGGGCAGTTTTATTATACCAAACAACTCTGATCTACCTTTCTCTAAAGCAGGGAGCAGGAAGTGATGAAATGGGCACTGGCTGTCCTATTCCAGAGCACTAGAAATAACTCACCAGCTTTGCCATGAGAAATCAGATATTTACTTTTGACTGCCATGTTGACCATTGTTATAAGACAATCTTTTTTTTTTTTTTTAATAGCTTTTTGTTTACAAGATATATGCATGGGTAATTTTTCAGCATTGACAATTGCAAAACCTTTTGTTCCAATTTTTCCCTTCCTCCTCCCTCCCCCCTCCCCCAGATGGCAGGTAGACCAATACATGTTAAATATGTTAAAGTATATGTTAAATACAATATATGTATATATATCCATACAGTTATTTTGTTGCACAAGAACAACCGGTCTTTGAAATAGTGTACAATTAACCTGTGAAGGAAATAAAAAATGCAGGGATTGGGAATTCTATGTAGTGGTTCACACTCTATTTCCCAGAGTTCTTTCGCTGGGTGTAGCTGGTTCTATTCATTACTGCTCTATTGGAACTGATTTGGTTCATTTCATTGCTGAAGATGGCCAAGTCCATCAGAATTGATCCTCATATAGTATTGTTGTTGAAGTATATAATGATCTCCTAGTCCTGCTCATTTCACTCAGCATCAGTTCATGTAGTTCTCTCCAGGCCTTTCTGAAATCATCCTGCTGGTCATTTCTTACAGAACAATAATATTCCATAATATTCATATACCACAATTTATTCAGCCATTCTCCAATTGATGGGCATCCACTCAGTTTCCAGTTTCTGGCCACAAACATTCTTGCACATTCAGGTCCCTTTCCCTTCTTTAGTATCTCTTTGGGATATAAGCCCAGTATTAACACTGCTGGATTAAAGGGTATGTACAGATTGATAACTTTTTGAGCATAGTTCCAAATCTCTCTCTAGAATGGCTGGATGTGTTCACAATTTATAAGGCTTAATTCTTAAGAATACCAAAGTTCAAGTAATTTATTAGATACTGCTTTGTCAGAACCATAAACAAGAATGTATTATTACATATTTTTCCATGATACTAATCTAAAAATAGAGCATTCAGTATTCTAGATTAAAATGAGGTAAGGGACTATGAAACAATCTCATATATACAAAATACCTAGCTTGTTATCCTTATTTTTACTCCTGACATTAGGTATTTGGCACCAAAATGTTTAAGACACTTTTGGTTGGGGACAGAAACGATTATTCCCTCTGAGAAAAGATATAGGAGAATATTTGCCAGAAATCACAAAGTGATGTGGAACTATAACTGATCTATCTCCATCATTTCCATAAATAAGGATGGAAGAATGAATCAATCAAATAAAAACCATGTGCCAAACACTTTCCAAATATTATCTCATTTTATGTAACAATACTGGGAGTTAGATGCCATTATTATCTCCATTTTATAGTTAAGGAAACTGAGGCAGAGGTTAAGTGACACATCCAGGGTCACACAGGGTCACAAGGTCTGAGACTGAATTTGAATTCAGGACTTTCTGATTCCAGGTCCAGCACCCTTTCTACTATGCCATTGGATGCATAGGCCAGTTCCAAGGCTAACCTGTCTTGACAAGTTATGACTTCTATAACTGCAGACAATACATGTAAAGCAGGTTATAATCCAGTGTTGTAGGTATGTACAACATGTACATATTGATATATGCAGAAAATTGATGATAATTTGGAAGTGAAGGTCTAAAAGGAGGTACTTAAACTGAGTTTTCAAGGAAAGCAGAAGTAAGAAGTGATTATATTTAAAGTATGGGGTCTGACAGTGAAAAAGTATAGGAAAGCAAGATGGAATACTGTATATGGAGACAATTAAGAAGGCTGGTTTGCATGGAAGGTAATCTAGGTGAGGATTACCAGCCAGGAGTTTTTCATATATGCGATTGTCTCATAGTCCCTTGCTTCACTCTACTTAAAGAATCCATGGGTGTTGCATTTTGACAGTTAAAACACTGGAAACAATTTAAATCATATGAAACTATTGGACTAAGGGAGTGACATGGCTATACCTTCACTTCAAGAAAATCTCTTTGGCAGTTATTTAGAAGATGGATTGAAAAAGAGAAAGATACTACATAAGGAGACTGATTAAGGAAGCAATTGCAGTATTCTAGGTGAGATGTAAACAATCTCAGAATTAAAAGTGAAGGCCATGTGAATGAAGAGAAGGAGATATATATACAAATGATAATAAAAATAGCCAATATTTAAATAGTGTCTATAGTGTATCAGGCACTATGCTAAGCAGTTTATAATTATTATATGATTTGACCCTTTTAACAACCCTGAGAGGTAGATGCTATTCTTATCCTCCTATTACAGATGGGAAAGTAAAGTGATTTGCTCAGAGTAATAGGAGGACACAGAGATTTTGAGTCTAGGTGACTCAAAAGTATGATGTTGCCTTCAATGGATTAGGAGAATTAGAAAAAAGAATAAATGTTGGGGGAAAGATAAGTTCTGTTTAGGATATCTAATTTTGTCCAATGGTATAATTGGAGCTCAAGAAAGAGACTAGGTCAGGATATATAAAGTCATCAGCATGGAAGTGTTTGGCATATAATGGATTTTTAGTGATTTTTTCATGATTCTTTCATCCTTATTTGTGGAAATGATGGAGATTAATCAGTTATGACTCCACATCACTGTGATTTCTGGTAAATATTCTCCTATGTCTTTTCCCAGAGGGAAATGGGAATAATAGTGTCTGTCCCCAACCTAAGTAGTAATTGACCTCATAAGAATTGATATGGTCACCAGTAAAGCATATAAAGAGAGAAGAAAATCCAGATTGATGCTGTAAAGTGTTTCCACAATTAGAGAGCATGGTATGGATGAGGATCCAGCAAAGGAGATTGAAAATGGTCAGACATATGACTTCCTATATTTATGAAGCTAAATAGACCTGATATTTTGTAGTCCAGGGGACAGCAAACTAGGGTCTGCCTGGCTATTTTTGTAAGACCCTTGTTTAAAAATGTAAAAACCATCCTCAGCCTGAAAGAAAGAAATAGGGAGGACCAGATTTGGTCTGTGGATAGAAATTTGCCCACATTTGGGAAAAAGAAGGCCAATAGAGGTAAATATTTGGCTCAAGGTCACAGGGGAAATGAAGTTGATCCTCTCCTAATCTCCTGACTTGCCCACTGTGACAAGTCATGTTTGTAGAAAATAGATTAAATTATTTGTCCATTTCCACAAAGCTTCTTGAGTACCAGGTTATGACCTTATGTCTTCTTAATTCCATCACCAGTAATTTTTTTCTTTTATGTCATATTTTGTATCTCTACAAATTTCAATTTAGATATAAGCTATCTGGAATGGAATGTCTATATTTTTATACTGACACACATATAACACATACATATATACATATGGTAAATGATTTACCATTGTGACATGTTGATGACATATTAAAGTACTTTGATCTTAATAAAACACACTTTTTTCATAAGACATTGAGAGGTAGATTGGTCAACTCTTATTCTGCTCATTTTTAAGTTGAAGAAAGTAGCTGAAGATGTGAAGTTAAATGATTTATTCAGTCACATATCTGGCAAATGAGAGGATTAAAGAAACAACATTGACTCTGGAAGTCTGAGTATCTTCTGATGCTTAGTAATAATAGTTAATTTTTATATGACTCTTTTAAGGGGCAGCTAGGTGGTTCAGTGGATGGTATACTGGGCCTGGAGCTAGGAAGATTTATCTTCCTAAATTCAAATAGGGCCTCAGAGACTTATTAGATATGTGATCCTAGGCAAGTCACTTAAAATGAACTAGATAAGAAAATGGCAAACCACTTCAGTATCCTTGCCAAGAAAAACCCAATGAGGTCATGAAGATTTGGATTCAACTGAAATGATTTGGCAACAAGCAACAAGATTTGAAAGATACTTACACATACATTTTCACAAAGACCCTGGGTATGTATTATTAGCTTCAATTTACAAATGAGGACGTTAAAGCAAACAGGAGATAAAAGATTTATGCAGGATCTAACCTGAGCTTAATTTTGAACTCAGAGCTTCCTGACTCTACACCCATTGCTTTATTCATTGTGCCATCTAACTCCTTCTGATCTCTGTGATCTTGAACAAATTGCTTAACTTCCTTGGGCCTCAGTTTCCACATCTGTAAAATGAGGAGGTTGGTCTAGTTGGCCTTTGAGGATCATTCTTGAATCCAAATCTCCCAAATTCATTTCTGTGGATCTTTCTTTTCTTTATATTGTGCTTACCTCTCCTAGTTGGCAAACGCTATAGTTGCCCATTCCAAGGGAGAATATAAAGAGAAGTGTCCACGATGTAAAAAAAGAACCAGACTTGAACCAAGATCCTCTGATGTATAACTCAGCATGCTTTTGCTCTTTGCTGTTATTATGCTGTAAAAATGATTTTGAGGAATTCAGAGAAATCTGGGGCAGGAAAATTTGAATGCTTTTATAGATTGAAGAGAGTAGAATCAAGAGAATGATGTTTACAAAGATCAATAAAAAGTGACATAAAATTAAAAAATATTAGAACTCTGATCAATATGTCTATTCTTGCTTGCAGAGACCTGATCCTGAAACAGGCTTTCCTTCCTTGGTTGGAAGAGAAATGGTGACAAGGTCAATGTGCAAATTTCTTCTGCTGAATTGCACTTTTTTTTGTTACAGAGAAAGATTCTGTTGGGGACAAGGAAAGTATTGGGAAGGGATGTTAATCTTTTAAAAAATCAATAAGACATCAGAAAAAAAGATAATGAAAAGTGGTAGGTTCTGTTAGTATTCCACATCTCTGACTCTGATAGCTCACAAAATGATGGCTTCTTCAGTTCTCAAGAAGTCTACATCTCACCTTTAATCATAGGAGAAGAGGAGTGTCCTGCTCAGTGGGTTCCTAATAGGGATTGAATATGGGCATAGAAAAGCTTCTACCAAACCAGGTCGGCACTTTGCCTGCAAATTAGTTTTAGAGGATTGAACGGCTTATCTAGAACATTGAAATGTTAAATAACTCCCATGACTGGTGTTACACATTCATTTGGGGCAGAGATCATTAGCTCTCTATAATCTATACTGTGCTATTTCTCAACATAATAGATTATTCTTAAATTTTTTATTGTTGTTGTTGAGTTGTTTCAGTCATATTCAATTCTGTTAGGTTTTTCTTGGCAAAGATAATGGAGTGGTTTGCAAATTCATTTTCCAGCTCATTTTACAGATGAGGAAATGGAGGAAAACAGAGTTAAGTGACTTGCTGAGGTTCACATCGTAAATTTCTAAGATCTTATTTGAACTGATCAAGTTCCTGACTTCAGACACAGAACTTTGTTCACTGTTCTACTTAGCTGCCTTTTAAAATTCTTTAGCAAGGCATATATTTTAATATATTTTGATTTTCTAAATCAAAACATATTCTCTCCAGTAATCTCAGTATGAGAATGTTTGAGACAGCATTATAGGGCTGTAGCAGGGGACAATAGAAATAGGGCTTGCTCTGAAGTCAATGAATTTAGGTTTAAATCTTGTAAGTGAAAGTCACAAACTTTCAGGATTTCAATTTCCTCATTTGTAAAATGAAGGAGTTGAGTAGATGATCTATCAGGTCCTTCCCAGCTTGAGATCTTTGATTTAATGATTCTATTTTTTCTTTTCTATAACCCCCAAGTATGTGTACACAATATACCTGGAACAGGTAGAACCTATATGATATATATAGGAAAGAATACTGGAATTAGCTTCAGGTCTTGTCTCCCATAATTACTAGCTATATGATCATGGCCAAGTTATTTAACTTCTCTAAACTTCAGTTTCAATATCTGTAAAATGGGGACGATAAGTATTTATTTAGTTTATTTGTTAAATTGAAATAAAAAAAGGTCAGCCTGCTATTTTCATAGACCTGTTAGCCCTTTAGCCTAAGAACTAAGTATTTAACATATCTAAATGCAGCATTAATACTTCACATATTTATACTTGTATGAAGTTCATTACTTAAAAAAATAAAAGTTCTTACCACAGTTGTTTAATGTTGTATCTCTGAAACAGTGAAGCTTCCCATAGATACATCTACAGAGGTAGCAGTCCTTGTAGACCCAGTCACCATGGGCAAAGACACCACAGTTACTATAAAGGACAAAGTCAAGGATTTATTTGGGGACAGAAAAATCCAATTCCTCTTTAGCTGAGAAGTTATAAATTACCTTCTTACCTTTTTCGTTCATCATGTTCACAGTATCTCCCAACAAAGTACATTGGACAGACACAAAAACTGCCAAGGATACAGGTCCCTCCATTTTGACAGCAATGTCTGGTACCTGTGAGAATGCAGTCACCAATGATTCTTCCTAGCAAATAGGCACACTTCTAAACTCACCCCCCTCTCACCCACACCTTCCCTTTTCTTCCCCTCCTAAATTTCTAAGGGATCTGAAAGAAATCTAATTTTATTGTCTTCAAAAGCAATAAAATTAGCTGCCAGTTAAGAGTGTTTGCTCAGTTAAGCCTAGTTTGTTTATATAAGGATTAAAAACAAACTACTAGGAACCCCCAGCTAGTCAAAAAGGGAGTCCAGACAATTCAAAAGGGAAAACATTGAATTTTCAACTTCTATTTAAAAAACAAAACATCCGTCTTCTCCTCCACCCAAAAAAAGGGAAAAAACCCAAACAAGAAACAAAAACCTAATTGTGATTTCAATTCCTACTTTTAATCATTAAACAAGAGTTTCCTAGCAGAGACCACACAAGTATTTTAATTGACCAAAGCCATTAAGAAAAAAAAAAAAAAAAAAGAGTGAGGGAGAGAAGGTTTCCCTCACTCTATCAGTTTGAAGTTTATAACTGATTACAGCAGAATCTCTCACTTGAAAGTTGGTGATAAGCAGAGCCGGAATCTGCCATTATCTTTCTTTTAGTTGTTTGTTTTAATTACATTTTAATCACACAGACTAGCCTAGCAGGCTGAAAATACCCATTTAAAAGCAAATGACAAGTTTTGCCAAGAAATTGTTAATGTCATTTTTTAAAAAGTAGGTTGAATAATTAAAGCTACAGTTTGAGTAATGTTCCCATAAGAACTTCTTTTTCAATCTTTTTACTGTATTTGTATCTGAAATCTCTCCTCAGGTCCTAAAATTTTCACTTAAAACGGATCCATTGAGTTTTCATGTTGCTTAGTTCCTTACCATCTCTAAACCCCACAAAAGGTATAAATGGCCCAGAATGAAGTTGTTTTGGGTTCTCAGAACTCCTGTTCAGGTTTCTGATGATATTCAAAGTAGTAGGGTGATTTAGGGGTTGTTGCCTTTGAGCTGTTGTATTGATGTGTACTCCTCCATTGCTTCCAAGTTTCTCTTTTTGATCAAAACCTTTTTTTAAAAGTCAGAGAAATAAGGTAATGATGACAGATAAAAGCAAATATTTTCAAAATATATAATAAAAAAAACAGAAGAGATTATCAATAGATTACTTACCATTTCCCAAGTGGATAACCTTTAAGACCAAAGTAACAGCAAAAAGAAGTCTGAAAATAAAAGCAAACTTTCTATTAAATGAAAGACTTTGTAAAAGATAAAATAAATGAACAAATAACAATTGGTCCTTCATAAAATCTATTTTTTTTATAGACAATATATTTAGACCGTTATCATTTGCAGACTGATTAATGTTGAATTATCTCAAAAAATTATGAAAACTTTATGAGAAGGTAGACAAATGAATTTTTATTAATCAGGAGTAAGACTCATTGATGTGTAATAGCTTATTCTTGTGTTCTTCAAGGTCCATATGACATCTGTTCTTACCTGACATGATATGTCCAGACCATTTTCTTAAGACCACTGCTAGAAAGGGTGTGATTCTCTGCTTCTTTTTCAGTTTCTGCCTCTCTTTTCAGTTAGCTGGCTGGAATTGGGTTTCCAAGGTGAAGTTTCCAAAAGGTTTTCACCCTCAAGTTGTTCTTGCATGTGAAGGCATCTTCTTTACTCCGTACTGTGGGACTTCTGTATCCAGAAACACATGAGAATCTACAAATCTACCACAGGCACCCAAGAAACTTTCTGTTTTCTGCCTATACTATAAAGACATATGTTAGATTATCCCTATAATCTGTAACTTTCAGCTCTTTAGATGAGGTACTGGGTCTGATAGGCAGTGTTCATCACAATCCATCTCCCTCCCCCTAAACAATTCAAAGTTTACAGGAGGTGGGGCAAATATCTGATAGGCCCATTCACGTTCAGCTTTTTCACACATAGTATTTGCAAGTCAGACTACATTAAACAATCTTATTTTTTTTTTAAAAAAGAAAGTAAAAACTTGTAAAGTAAAAATTTTAAATATGGTATTAATGTCAGATTACACAAAGTAATTTATTTGAGAAAGTAAAAACTGTCAATGGAAAAAATTTAATATATAGTATTAACAAGTCAGACAACACTAACAAATATTTTTTTTAAAAAAGAAAGGAAAAACTGGCAAAGAAAAAAAATTTTTTAAAGAAAATTCTTAAAAAACATGTACACACACAGGAAGAAACAGTTTGATGAATTAGATTCAGCCCAGCCACCTAGCTGCTTGATTTAGGCAAATAACTTCACCTCTTAGATCCTTTTTCTCATTTGCAAAAATGATGTTAATATTTGAATTGCTTACCTTTCATTATAGTGAGTAAGATGCTTTGCTAATATTAAAGTGTTGTATAAATGTGGACTTTTTTATTCCCACCCTCAAAATAATAATGGTGAAATAGTCATTAGAATTTATTAGAAGAATGTGGAAGAATGATTTGCCTATTACATATTTTGTGTTGCCAATACTTGTGGATTTAATTTTTTTTCCTCTGAAAAGACTAAAAAGAGAAAGAAAATGTTGCTTGAAGTAAAAGTTAGCTCCTCTATTTAAGTTAAAGTTACGTGTGTTTACATACCGTTTTGTATGAACAGCTTTTAAAAAACACACCCATTTTGATCTTCCCATCAATATCACTTAAAATAAGATTTGTGAGTTTGATTGAACTAGTATTACCTACATGGGGTGTGTGATAAAGCTACTTCTACGTTCTCTAGTCAGAGGTGTGCTTGAGTCAGCTCTTATTGGCTCAGGAGAGCTGAATATTAAACATTCAATGTGAGTATTAACACTTCAGAAATTGTTAAATAAAATCAGGACTTGATTTATTGTTTCATTAATTGTCTAACAAAGTAGAAAAAGTGTTAATGCATTAGATTTTTTAATATTTTGAGTACATTTTCCCTCCCCAGAGAGGTAGTTGTTAGATATTTACCAGCATATCCTTAGGGATTTTTTTATTCGCCAGTGAAGTACAACACTTTAAAATATATATGTAATTATCTACATATATCATTATTTATCTACCTATAGTTAAAAATATTCTTATGCTTGAATGAGAAGACTGTTCATTCCAGTAGAATTCTCTTATCTCTAAGGAAGGAGGAGCAGAGATAGGAAAATAAAGTTGAGAATTTAAAAAAGATACTTGCTATTAAAAGCAACCTAACAGAAGCTTCCTCATTCCCACCTCCAGGATTAGTAAAATTGTGAAGAGTAAAATGAACCCAGGACCTCAGAGTTCTCAGGAAAGTATAAAATCCTATACAAATGCAAGGTATTATTATTCAGTCAACTTCATTTCTCTTATGGCCTTGGGCTTGAATCTTTAAAGACTGAAGGAGGCTTCTTTGTTGTGTTTAATGACTGAAGAACACAGCAGAATTAACCTCAAGTAAACTAAAACTTCTAAGTATCAAATCCAAGGTTTTTTTTTTTTTTTTTAATAATAGCAGTTTACTTTCAAACTGTATGCAAAGATAGTCTTCAATATTCACCCTTGCAAAACTTTGTGTTTCAAATTTTTCTTCCTCTCTCCTCCCTCTCCCCTAGACAGCAAGTAATTCAAAATATGTTAAACATGTGCAATTCTTCTTTGCATATTTCCACATTTCTCATGCTGCAAAAGAAAATCAGAACAAAAGTGAAAAAAAAAAAAAGAGAACGAAAACAAATGCAAACAAACAACAAAAAAGGTGAAGATACTATATTGTGATCCATATTCAGTCCCGACAATTTTCTTTCTGGGTGCAGATGGCTTTTTCTATCACAAGTGTATGGAACTGACCTGAATCACCTTATTGTTGAAATGAGCCACATGTATCAGAGAGATCATCACATAATCTTGCTGTTGTCGTGTACAATGTTCTCTAGGTTCTATTCACTTCACTTACTATCAATTCATATTAAATTTCTCCAGGCCTTCCTGAAATTATCTTGTGGATTGTTTCTTATGGAACAATAATATTCTATAACATCCATATATCATAACTTATTTAGCCATTCCCTAACTGATGGACATCCACTCAGTTTCCAATTCCTTGCAAGTACAAAAAGGAATGCTACTAACATGATTGCACATATGGGTCCCTTTCCCTCCTTTTGATTTCTGGGATACCAACCCAGTAGAGACTCTGCTGGATCCAAGGGTATGCACAGTTTTTTAGCCCTTTGGGTATAGTTCCAAATTGCTCTCCAGAATAGTTGGATCAGTTCATAACTCTACCAACAATGTATTAGTGTTCCAGTTTTCCCATATCTTCTCCAACATTTAGCAAGATCTTTTCTTGTCATTTTAGCTAATCTGAGAGGTATATGGGAATACCTCAGAGTTGTCTTAATTTTCATTTCTCTGATCAATAGTGCAAATCCAGTTCTTTACTCTTTAAAAAGACCTTTAAAATTTTCTGCCTGCCAAAATTATTGCTAAAATAATGAGAACATTCTAAACACCTTTGTCACGAATACAGTTTTTGAACTATAATGGCAGATAATGCTGTGCAAGGTCCTTGTGAAGTAGACTAGAAATCATCAAATTCTAGAGTTGGAAGAGATTTCTAGAAATCATATAGTCCAAATTTCAATATAGTTTTGTGACATCTCTGATAGGTAGTCATCTAGCTTTTTACATGAATTCTAAGTTTCTTTTATTTGTAACATGAGTATGAATAATATGAGTAGGGCAGTTAAAGGGCACAGTGGATAGAGCACCAGATTTGAAGACAGTAGTATTCTTGAGTGGGGGCACAATTGAAATGACTGAACAACAAAAAACATAAGTATCATAATACCTTGGAAACTTTTCAATATAGCTTTGGAAAGTGAGCTCAGAGGTTTAGTAATCTACCTATGGGGATGACTTCTTAAATATTGAGATGCACTCACTTTCTGTTTTTCAAAGTTGAGAAGGTGATTAGGACTGAATAAAGTGAGCAGAACATCAGGATTCATGAAAATAAAAGTTTTAGAAAAGCAAAATGAATCCATGATCAAATATAAAATTCTATCTGGCAATTGGAGTATTTGACAACACAGTTCCCTCCTATCTTTCTAGACTTCGTGTACCTTATTCCCTCCCCCTAGCTCTAGCTACTCTCCATCTCCAACAGGTCAATAGTGCTTTCTCTCCTCATCTTGGCTTCTCAGCTTGACTAGTAACATTGAAAGTGATTCAGCAGTCACTGGTCCCAGCTAAAATTCCACTTACAAGCAGCCTTTTCAGATGATCCTATTAATACTGATGAGTTCCTGAGTATGGTTGGCAGAGAAAGAATGAAATATTGATGGAATTGCTCCCTGGGGCAGGGTACTGATTGGAATCTCTGTGCAGCTTCCCCTTCCCTGGTTGGCCCGCTTTGCTGGGTCCTGTCAGAAATCCCTGTCATGTCCCTAGAGTTAAATTTTCCCTGTATCTGTGTATGGCCCACACCATCTTTGCTGATCCCCTTTGGGTCAATCTACCACCACATTCTACTTCCTGGAATCTTTCTTTTCACCCTTCCTTGATGCCATATGATGTCTCTTCTCTCCATCCTTTATATATCTCCTCACCATACTTTATAGTGTCTTTCTCCTATTTATTTCTAACTAATTCTTTTAGGGTGCTACCAATTAAAGGGAATATTCCAACCTTGGGAGTTTTTCCTTTCTCCTGGCTATTTGTGAGTCCCACTAGGGAACTTGTCTTTTCCATTTCCATTATTAATTATTAAAACTCCTTTCCCTTCCCAACTCTATTTCATATTTATCATTCTTGATGTCTATTGTATTTCTATACTTTGTCTATAGCCTCTTTTCCTAAATAAGCTTATGTTTTGCTAAAGAGAATGGCCATTAATGAATTTTTCACATGATCAAACTGCATCATTTACTTTCATCAGCCATATCAATACTACTGACTTTTTCCCTGTTGATTATCCTCAAATTTATCCTGTTTGCATATAATTATTTTCATGTTTTCTACTCCATTAGACTATGACCTTGTTGGGAGCAGGAAACCCAGAGATTAGCACAGTGCCTGTCACATATTATATATTAGGTGTTATTAGTGTTATTATATTATCAGATAATTGTTATTATTACTATGGTGTTATTCATCCTTTGAAGAGAACTAATGACAGTGTGATATTAGGGTCAAGGTACACTGTGTTTAACTATAGCTGATCAGTCAAATATGAACTCAGAAGTTTCTATCATTGCTCTGGCATAAACAGTCCATTTGAACATTTGGGAAAGATATGACTAATGCATTTAATATTTCATTTGTGCTACTGTGGTTGTGCTTTGCTTATGGAGCACAGTGCTTAATTCGATGCAGGCGTCCCATGTTGGGTGGTCCTGAGTCAAAGTCTCCCATGTCTCACATTGATGAGAAAGTTCTTCAGAGAGACCTTGAAAGTCTATCTTGTATCACTTCAATTATTATTATTAAATACTTGGTGAATGACTAAATCAATAGCATTTGAGTTCTGTTGCTCCAAATGTTCATAATTTGACCATGGGTTCAATTAAACAGTTTTACTAATATTTATTTAATATATACTATATATAAAACTATGCTAGATATTGAAAGGGAAGCAATTTAATACGGTGGGAAAAACAATGGATTTAGAGAATAAGAAACTTTGTTTCAAATCCAGTTTGGTTTCTTGTTACTTATGTAACCTTGGTTGTTATTAATTTCTCTAGGCTTCAGTATACCAGACTTTAAAATGAGAAGTTAGAACTAGATCACTATGACAATGTAAGTTATTGTGGTGATGATTTTTATATTAGTAATATGTAAACCCACATCTCTACTCCTTTCTCTGCTCCCCTCTCCCACTGAGTCTCTCTATCTCCTCCCCTCTGTATTTGTCTCTTTCTCTGCATGTCAGTATTTCTTATGAGGTAGGCTTTTAACCAGTAATTGCTGAATTGAAAAAAGTTTAAAAATATCTTTAGTACTTTATTTCATGGGTTGCAAAATAATAACAATGCTCTAAAACATTTTTTTATTTCAATAATTTTCTACTCAAAAGCCACTTAATAATATTATTGAACAGTTTTGATTATTTTGATTATTCTTATCACTTAAAGACAGCATTGAATATGTTTTGGAAACATTAATTTTAGGATCAAGGAGACCTGGGTTCAAATTCTATGCCAGATATTTGCAAGCCTTGTGATCCTACACAAGGTATTTAACCTTTTAGGGTTTCATCTATGAAAGGGAAATAAAGGATGTGAATGATATTGCATTTAAAGTACTTAATATGTCCCAGGCAGCTGGGTGGCTCAGTGGATAGACACCTGGGACTGGAGTCAGGAATACCTGCTTTCAAATCTGGGCTCAAATACATGCTAGCTGTGTAATCTTGAGCAAGTCACTTGACCCTGTTCTCTTAAGTAGAGAAGTAAATGGCAAGCCACACCAGTATCTTTGCCAAGAAAACCCCACAGGAATCCATAAAGAATTGAATGAACAACATCAACAATTACTATGTTATTCCAGACCTTGTGCTAAGAATGGGAGTTACAAATCTCTATTTTCAGGGACCTGATACTTTAATTGGGAGGGATAAGAGGGAAGGAAAGTTCAAGCTATAGAGCAAATGATAAAGTCTGATAGTCTAGTAGGTACAGTAATAGTTCACATGAAGGAGCATGGTGGTTTAGATGGCAAATGATACAATTTTACTGTAGTATAGGAGGGAGATAAAGCTTATTTTGCAAACATATCTTCAACATTATTTACGTTGATAAATCTATCCATTTTTATGACAATAATATTTAAACTGCTTACCTCAGAAGTTTGTTATGAAGAAAAGGCTTGTTATGAAAGAAATAAAATTCTATAATTAGTCAGTCATTTAGTCAAAAAAATTTTACAGTTATCCATCCTACAACATAGAGGTTAGGGGCGCAGTGCCCTGAGATCTGGAAAATCCATGTAAAGTTTTGGCCTTTCCTTTGTATTAGAGAAGTCTGAATTTTTTTTTTTCTTTTATGGGGTGTTTATAATACTTCATTATAAAATTTGGATTAAGTACTTATTCATAGGTTCCACAAAACTGTCCCTAAATTCCCATTTAATTTCTTATGATAATCCACAATATATTATCAAAACCATAATGGGGAAAGTCAAGATGTAGAAGGGATAACTATATCAAGCAACTATCAGACATTTCACTAAGCTCTGGGTTTCCAAAGAAAGACAAAAGACAGTTTTTCTTCTCAGTGAGCTCATAGTTTAATGGAGGAAGCAACCTGCAAACAACTTTGAACAAACTTTAGACAGGATAAATTGAACATAACCTATATAGGGAAGGCATTAGAATGAAGGGGAATCCAGAAAGACTTACTGTAGAAATTTGAATTTATATAGTTATTTATCTGGCTATATAAATGTGAAGAATTCTACTATGAGACTTCAGGAGGTATAGGGTAGGGTACTGACTTGATATCAGGAGAACTAGTCACTTCACCACTTAGCTGCCTACTTAAAAATTTTAAAATGTGCTGTTTTGGGGATATGGCAAAGCAGAAGCACTGAATCCCCCAAATATATTGAGATTTCAGGCTCTCCCATATGCTCCACCAAATGTTGGGCAGTGAAATTTGGACCCCAAAATATATTGGGGTTTCAGACTAATGTCATGTTCTCCTAATCAAGAGACAGAAATTTTATTATGCTGCTGACAGTGGGCTAATTTCTAAGAGGCAGTTTTAGTCATTGACAAGGGGAATGGAATTCACAATTAACCAGGGAGAAGATCCCCAAACAAGATGGGTTAAATTCCTAATGAGCTAGCAGAGCCACAAAATAGGCTAAATTCCTAAAGAAGTTATTGGGGGATTATAACATTGACTGGAGGGCTGACCTTAACAGGAGTTAACTATAAGTTCCTAGAAAACTTGATGTCATAAGACAGGTAATTCCTAAAGAAACCACACACACAAACACACACACACACACACACACACACACACACACACACACACGGAATACAAGTAGATTCTTTTATAGGAGAAAAATAACCTCCAGAGTGAACATCATAGTGGGCATCTTGATGATTTTGTTTATGCAAGGAATTAACAAAGAACAAAAGTCCCACTTAAGAAGAAAAGGTCCACTAAGGAGATAATCCTGTAAATGCTTCTCTTTGAGTTCCTGCCGGGAGAAGCTTGGACTGTAATTCAGGCCCTCTCCATCAATTGCCCCTCCTATGACCTACCTGGTTACCAAAGAGCTGGAATATTTTTGCTGAGGTCTCATTCATTCCATCACTACTACTATTACTATTACTAATACTACCACTACATCTATTTAGTACTATTCCTGTTACTACTGCTATTACTGCCATTATTACTAGTACTGCTGCTGCTGTAACTACTATTACAATTACTATTATCTGACATTTACATAATGCTTACTATGTGTCATGCACAGTACTAAGCAACTAATGTTTATCTTGATTGATCTTGGTGACAATCCTGGGAGATAGGTGCTATTTTTATCCCTATTTTACAGATGAGGAAGCTGAGGCAAATAAAGGTTAAGTGACTTTCCCAAGATCACACAGCTAGGTCTGCAGATAAATTTGAATTCAGATCTCATTGATTCTAGGCCCAATGCCCTATCCATTTTGCCATGGAGCTGCCCCATAATAATATTAGTTGTACTAGTATGCTAATATATTATGTACATTATCAAAAAATAAATTTAAAAGGGTGAAAAAATAAAATAAATGACATTTAAAAATATATACATGTATTAACATCTAATTTATACATTTTCCATTCATTGTTCTGTCAATTAAATCAATAATTTATTAATGTATCAATTTTCATCAATTTGTTTTGATTACTAAGAATTTGTCAATAAACCAATCAAGTTATTTTATTGATTTATTAATTAGCTGTAACTTTAATTTATGCATGTTTAATGCATGTGCATGACTAGGTGCTACAATGGATAGAATACTGGGCTCAGAGGCAGAAAGATTTGATTTCAAATTCTGCCATAGATACTCACTAGTTGTGTGACCCTCGGCAAGTTACTTAACTTTTGCCTTCTCAATTTTCTCAACTGTAAAATAGGAATAATAATAGCATTCAGCAACTTGGGTTGTTGTGAGGATCAAAATTAGATAATATTCATGAAGTCCTTTCCAAATCTTAAATTGGTGTATAAATGTTAGCTGATATTATCAGTGGCACAGAAACCCATTTCTCTCTCTCTCTCTTTTTTTTTTTTTTTGGTGGGAATATGACTGAATGCATTTCATAATTAAAAAAAAATCTTGGTTTAATGATTGGGATACAGTCAATGATTAAAAGGTTTGTCTTTAAGTTCAGTTTATTCTGATACCCGTTTTACAAGGTCTCTTCCCAGAGGAATGGGATTTTTTGATTGCTGAAACCTTGCAAGTTATCTTGGGGTTCATGGACGAAGACTCTGTGTCACACCCAAGTCACTGTGGCTCTCACTGACTGACCTATCCGTTAGTCAGTCAGGGAGCCTTATCCCCTTCTTTGAACTCTACAATCGGCATTTTTCACATGCCTTTGCATTTACAGCCCCCATGCCTGGAATGCTCTCTCTCTTCATTTGTTCCTCTTAGTCTCCCTTGCTTCCTTCAAGACTCAGTTCAAATCTCATTTTTTATAGGCCTTTCTTAGCCTTTCTGTCTCTTTCTTCATTTCTCCCTAAGATTATCTTCTATTTTGTATATATCTTGTATGTGCCTATTTATGTTGCCTTATCTATTAAAATGGACCAGATGTCTAGACCTGTATCTAATCTATTTCTCTCCTTCTGCACACACACACACACACACACACACACACAGATGGATAGATGATAGAAGATAGACAGATAGACTTACTTTGTGCCGGGCCCTATGCTAACTTCTGAAGATACAACGCACACAGAGGCAAATACATAATGCATGCACACATGCATACATACAGACACATGCAAACACACACATACAACATTCACTTTTTTGTGCACATACATGCACAACAGGCAAACACACATGTATATCTATATTGCAGAAGGCAAACACATACACACATGTGTGTTCACACATACAATGCATTTATGCAACTCAGACAACATGCATATACACACATACATATGTATATGCACGCATGTGCACAATGCACATCTATTTACATATGCAGACAAACACACATATAGAAACATACTCATAGGCAAAGAGAAACATGCATGCACACAACATGCCTACATGTAACTTATATATGTAAACATCTATATACACATGCATACCCACAATACTTATATTGTCCCTATCTGCATACATATGTGTAGTACATGTATGCACACACATATCTGTGAACACAAGAGTGTATGTGTAAATGTATAAGAACATGTTTTTCATTATATTGCCAGAACCTGGAATAATAATAAGTTATTAATTCATTCATAGTATGAATTGGGGTAATTCCAAATTGTACTCATCCTATCATGTTTGGACCAGACCAATTAATTTATATTATCTGTTCCTCTTCAGTCCTCACGTGGTTTGAATATTGCATCCAGAAAAATCAAGTTTAATTGCTAGTAACCTGAGAGCCACATGCGTGTGAACCCCAGTGAACACACTCTGCTTTGTCATGGCATTTTGTGTCAGAGTTTCTAGGCTGAGTTCTTTGCATAAAATGAGATTAGTTCCTCTTTGTTTTGTTTTAAGTTGTTGATAGTTCCATCTTTTTGTCCCTTCACTGAGGTTTACCCATCACTCAAACAATGTGGGATTTCTTATATAGAAATAGAAATTTCTAGAAGTATTCATCATGGCATAGAAAATAGAAGTATAGGGACAGCTAGGTGCTGCAGTGGATAAAGCACCAGGTCTGAAGTCAGGAGGACCTGAATTTAAATTTGACCTCAGACACTTAACACTTCCTGGCTGTGTGATTCTGGGCAAGTCACTTAACCCCAATTGCCTCAGCGAAAGAAAGAAGGAAGAAAGAAAGAACGAAGGAAAGAAAGAATGAAAGAAGGAAAGAAAGAAGGAAAGAAGGAAAGAAAGAATGAAAGAAGAAAGAAAGAAAGAAAGAAAGAAAGAAAGAAAGAAAGAAAGAAAGAAAGAAAGAAAGAAAGAAAGAAAGAAAGAAAGAAGGAAGGAAGGAAGGAAGGAAGGAAGGAAGGAAGGAAGGAAGGAAGGAAGGAAGGAAGGAAGGAAAAAAAATAGAAGCATAGAGAATGTATAGAACACTGGGTTTGGAGTCAGCATGATCAGAGTTCAGATTTGAACTCTTGACACTTATTGGGCAAGCCATATAACCTCAGTTTCCTCTACAGTAAAACATATTTGTAAAGCATTTATAACAGTGCCTAGACCAAAGTAGGTCTTTACATACATACAAACACACACAGAAAAATGCTACTTACAATTATTTTTATTAGAGTACTGGAATCAATAAGACTAAAGTTCAAATCTTGTCTGACATTTACTAGCTATGTGGCAATGGGCAAGCCCTTTAATCTAGCAGAACAGTATGCTACAACGGAAAGAGTGTTAATCTAGAGTTTGAAGACTGAGACCTGATCGCTTATGAACTGTATAATCTTAAGGAAGTGGGTTATCTTCTCTTGGCTCCAGTTTCTTTAAACATGAGAGAATTAAGCTAGATAACTCTGAGGTCCATGGTAGCACTGAAATCTATGAATTATGGAACAGGCAACAATGAATTCAGGGGTTGTTAGAGGTCATGTTCTTCTTGATTTACTCTAAAGAGTTGTTTTACTGGAAAATATGCTGTAATCCCTTCACCTTGCAAAACAATGACATAGTTTATTGAGGTTCTTAGGCTTAAGTACAATGTAAGAAATAAAAAATATATCATAATGGCCATATGGATGACCTCAGATAAAATGCTACATCTATTTGACCTCCACTTATTCATGTGAAAAATGGGAAAATTTTAACTGAAACCCAGATTTCTTGATTCTAAATTTGGTATTCTCTTTGTGAAACTATATCATGCTTGTCTTTGGAATATATTTATTTCACAGAGATAGGGTGAAGTGGGTTTTAGTGAAGTCACATCAAACCAATACATATTGTAGTATTATTTTGTGCAAAGAAAGAAACAGCATGGGGTAGTGTATGCCGAAGTAGTCTTAAATCTCTAGATCTGGTTCCAGAATTAGTTTCCATTTGCAGTCCTTTCTCTCACACATCCTAGCTGTGTGACTCTGAACAAGTCACAATTCCCAGGCAATTTTATAATACTGTTAGTTGCTGACTTGCATTGGTAGAAGGAATTTTCTCATCTGGGGAGTTGTCTGTACTAAAGCCTCTTAAACTGTGTGTCACAACTCCATATGGGGGTCATGTAATTGAATGTGGAGGTCACTAACATTTTGGCAACAGTAAAAGGTTTCTGAATGGAATGACCAAAAATTAATTTTAAATTGAACACATAATGAATATGAGGTGTTTCATAGTGTTCAGGCAATGTTTTGTATCATACAACTTCACTCCAGCCTTGGTTCTGAAATACAACATGTACTTTGCACTGAGAATGCATGAATGCTACCAGAAACTCCTTGACTAAGATTCAAGATAGGGTTGTGTAAAAATTTCTCAGGCAAAAAGGAGTTTGGAATGGAAGAAACTTAAGAAGTCTTGAACTATGTCAATGAAATCACAGGTGCAATCCCTTTATTATGTGTGAGGTTGTTGACATTTTCTTTTAAGTTCTGAATTCTCTTCCTCTCGCCTATCCCTCCTTTAGCCACTGAGAAAGCAAGAAAAACAAAGTAGGTTTATATATGCATCTATACATATATCCACACATACACATACACAAATATGTGTATGTACATATACACAGTCAAACAAAGCAAATTCCTGTGTCTGACCCTCTCCCCACCAAAAAAACAAACAAACTAACAAAAAAAACCCTTCAATCTACACTCAGAGTCTATCATCTCTATCTGGAAATGCATAGCATGATTCATCATGAATACTCTGGAAGTATGGTTGGTTCCATTGTATTAATCAGGGTTCATAAGTCTTTCAATGTTGTTTGCCTTTAACAACCTTGTATAAATTGTTCTCCTGGTTCTTGTGCAAAGTTTTATGTGAGGCATTTTAGTCTACTTAGACTGGTGTGATATGGAAGTGACATTTAACTTAGGAATTCACCCAAGTGCCAATCTTATAAGTTCTATGACTGAGCAAGTATGAACATCACTGAACATCACTGAGTTTCCATTTTCTTATTATAGAAATGAGAGTAATAATATACATTCTTTATTTATTAAGTTAAAAAATAAAGAGTTTGTGAGTCAGTCTATTCTGGGTTTTACACCCTGCTAAGCATAATAATGCTTTATGGACCAAGGAGTGACCTTTGGGGATGATTTTTTTTTGGGGGGGGAAGATCATTATTAGCCAAGAAAAGGATTCATTCCACAGTGATATAGCATTTGAATACAAACTTGATAGAAACAAAGCTATGTAGAAGCAGAGGCAGAAATAGTATAAGAGAGAATGTACCCCCAAGGTGGTTTTGGGGAAAATGTTTGCATATTTGTTTTTCTTATGTTTTCAAAATAAATAGCCCTTTGCAAGAATGAATTTTTAAGTGGTTATTAAAATTGGGAGCAAAATAAGTGGTGTCTTGAGCCCATAGTTACAGTTGATCATAGTGCAATATTGCTGTTACTATGCATTTACACCCTTTCAAGGATAATTTCTAGAAGGGAACATATATATCTAGGAGAGTAGAACAGAGAATATTTGTTATAGGCATTGGGGACCACCAATGGAAAGGCATGAAGATAGGAGATGGGACATTCTATGGAAGGAACAGAAACTAGGCCAATGTAGTTGGATTAAATTGTTTCTGGAAAGAATCAATTTATGAAGTGTTTCAATTATTAAAAAGAAAAGTCTCTATTTGATCCTGGAGTTGGTAGGGAACTACTGGAATTTGTTGAATAGAAAGGTAAAACCTGACCAGACATACAGTTTAGAAAAATTATTTTGGCACTTAAATGAAGGATACATTAGAGTGGGAGAGACTTGAATCATGAAGAACAATTAAAAGACTTTAGCAATAGTCCAGGAAAGAGAAGATGAGTCACTTATACTCAAATGGTAATTGGGTCAGTGGAAAGAGAAGATTATGTATAGGAGAGATCTGAAGTTAGAAATGCCAGGATTTGGCAATGGATTGAATATGTGGAGTGAGAGTGAGTGAGGAGTCAAACATAGTTTTGAGATTGTAAGTCATCCTGAATGGGAGGATGCAATAGTAAAGTTGAAAAGAAGGGAGGTGTTGCGAAAATGTACTTAGTTCTATTTTAGATATGTTTAGTTCAGATTTTTTTCCAATTAGATGTAAAGAAAAAATTTTAAATTCATTTTATAAAAAATTTTAGTTCCAAATTTTCTCCCTCCCCAAGATATTAATTTGATGTAGATCATATGTGTGCAATCATGTAAAACAAATTTCCATATTATTCATCTTAGAAAAGAAACAAGAAAACAAGAGAAATAAAATAAAGTGAAAATAATATGCTTTGATTTGCATTCAGACAGTCAGTTGGTTTCCTGGATGTGAATAGCATGTTTCATCATGAATCATTTGGAACTGCCTTGGATTGTAGTAGAGCTGAGAACAGCTAAGTCATTCATAGTTGATCATGTTACTGTTACTATATATTATTCTCTGAGCGCTATTCACCTCACTTTGTATTAGTTCGTGTAAGTCTATGTTTTTCTGATAGTTTCAGATATTTAAAAGATAATTGATATAGCAGGGGAGAGGACTGGGGCAATATATAGACTGGAAATCATGTACATGAAAATAACAATTGGCCCCATGAGAGCTGATGAAATTACAAAATGAAATAGTATAGGAGAAGAAATGACTCCAACAAAGAGCCTCAAAATATACTTAAGATTAGTGGGTATGATATTGTTGAATATCTAGCAAAGGAGACTGAGAAGTAACCAGACAGGTAGGAGGAGATTGAGGAGAGAGCACTTTCAGGAAGAAACAAGAGGAAAATACCCAGAGTCAACAGAGTCAAAGGCTGCAGAAAGGTTAAGAACAATGAAGATTAGCAAAGGTCATTTGATTGAGCAATTAAGAGATGATAGATTGGAGAGAATAATTTCAAGTGAATGATGTGATTAGAAACCAGTACTTTTAATCATTTCCATGAAATTCTTATATCTAGCCACAAGTGCCTTTTCTTTAATCTGTCATTCTTCCTCACTTCTTTGGCTCTTTAAAAAAAAAAAAAAAATCATTACTCTAATTACCATGATTTCTCTCCATTGATGTTCTCCTATGCTATTGTCATTGTTCTAGCTTCGTTTTGTTCTTTATAATTGCCCAGTTTAATTATACATTACTCTTTGCCTTAAATCCTACTCCTGGATTATTTTCCACATCTACCATTTTTTTGCCCTTAACTCCTGCTGAACTGTTATTAAATGCAGTCATACACCTTCATTGATTTCAGTCATATCTGATTCTCTGTGACCCCATTTGGGGTTTTCTGGGCAGAGATACTAGAGTGATTTGCATTTCTTTCTCCAGCTTATTTTGTAGATGAGGAAATTGAGGCAAGCAGTGAACTTTTTTCATTATATTTGAACTTGGGTCTTTCTGACAATAAAGCCCAGAACTTTAGCTGTTGGATCACTTAGCTTTTAACAGTGTCCTGATTGCAGCAAATCAACTATTTTATTCTTTCCAAATTGACTGGGGACCATATTCTTTCTAAATTGACTTCCTAATTTAAAAACATTTCAATTTTGGTACCACAGTTATTTTTCCTCATCATGGTATACATCCATAGGCAGAGAGAAGTAAATAAGAAGTAAGCAAGCTTTGATTACTACTATGTGCTAACTACTTAACAGATAATCTCTTGTTTTATTGTCACAACAAGCCTGGCAGGTATGTACTATTATTACTCCTGTTTTTATAGTTGGGGAAACTGAGGCAGACAGAGGTTAAGAGATTGGCTTAGGGTCACACTGCTAACAAATTCTTGAAATTGAGTCTGAATTTGAACTTAGGTGTTCTTGATTTCAGATTTAAGGTTCTATCCACTACTACTAGTAGTACCAAGTACTACCTCACAAATTGATTCGCTATCATAATGCCCACAGTTTCCAAGTTTTTCATTATCTTCTTAAGCCTTCACTTTCTACTTTTTCTCTCAGCATAAGACTTTGTATAATCATTTTACTGAGAGAATAGTGGCTCCCTATTAACTTTAAGATTAAAACATATAGTCTCCTATTTGATATTTAAGGCCCTTCTCATTCTGCCTTTATATGATTTTTTTTTTTTTTTTTTTTGGTAATGAATACTACTTCATTGTACATTGCTGTTTTTTGTATGCTTCACATTTTGGACAGGCTGACTTACTTTCTGTCCTCTCTACATGACATTCCATCTTTCATGTCCATGAAATTGTACATGACCCTTATTTATACAAAATGCCAATTCTCATTCCTTCAGTTGCTAGTTCCTCATCTCCCACCTCCAGCACACACACGCGCGCGCACACACACACACACACACACACACACACATAACATTTGGAAATTTTTTGTCTATATTTTGAAATTTCTCATACATGAACATATTGTTTTTTTCTAGCAGAATGTAAGCTTTCTGAGAGAAGTTATTATTTCCTGTCAGTCTTTTTATTCTCAGTATATAGCTCATGACTGGCATATAGTAGGTACTTACCAAATGCTAGTTAAATAAGTGAATGTGTGACATTAGACACCTTGCTTAACTGTTCCAGGGCTGGACTAGGTGACCTCTAAATTCTATGATCCTTATTTTGCTCATAAATCATTCCTTGTGTGATCTGGAATCAGCCATTGAGATTCTCTATGCTATAGTTCCTTCAGTTGTCAAAATGAATTTAATAATACTTTCACAATTCTTCTGTTCTGTGAATCAAAGAGGGAATGTATAGGGAACATTTAAAAAAAGTTCTTTGTGATACATAGATGAAAGGTGTACTTGTAGTGAGCATGTTACCTTTCCTGTTGTTGTTCCTAAGAGCACCAATGACAAGGGTGATATCTTGACTTGCACATGAATTAGATTTAAGTGAAGCAGAGTTGTGCAAAATCCAAAGTTATCAGCTTCAATTTATCTTCCAGAGACATAGGAATCAGTGGCAAGACAAAAATCTTTCTTTCATTATTTAGGGAGTATGTCCAGCCTTAATTAAATTTTGTACATAAGAAGGATCAACTGTTCAATTTATTCAGAGAAGAGACTTGAGATACCACGTTATACCATGAGACCCCTACAAGAAACTACAAGAAACAAAGAGCCAATACCAGATGGAGATGCTGAAATGACAACAAAAGACAAATATCCACCATGGAGACCTAGAGGTTGTGGAAGACCAGATGGTGAGAAAGAGATCTGTTGGCAGTTACATCTGTCTTCCCTTCCCATTTCTCCTTCTACCTTCCTCCCAAAAGGATGGAACTTGAATGAGAGAGCAATATGTTTTAGGAACTGGAGTGGAGAGAAGTAAGCAGCACAGAGTCATGGCAAATAAGAGAGAAAAGAGGAATAAAACCATGAAAGGAAGGGGCAAACTTGAGAACTTTGCCTTTCATGATACCAATTGCATGGTACCATGTGGATGAAGAATTAAATCCAAGATTCTGGATGCTGAATTCAGCTCTAACCAGCTCACAGCCAATTATTAAATTTTCAGGGTGAGCATTTACACTTTGGGAACTGGCAAACTCTACAAGTCAGGGTTTGATTTATTGTTTGGTTGATTATATAGATTTAAGAAAGTGATGGAGAAAATGCGAATAATGCAAGGGAAAGTTTAAAGTGTGTCCAGTGTACGTTTTCCCTTAGAAATCTGATTGTTAAACATTTATTAGTATATCCCCCAATTGACCTATTTATCTCCTTTCCTTTTCTGTAAAAAAAACACGGACTATAATATCCTTTCCCCATGGGAAAAACGAAAGAGGTTCTTGTTGTTACTTATACTATTTTATTTTGTTTTATAAAAATAAAATCATTCTTATATTAGAAATCTTATTAGTCTGAATGTTTGCATAGGGAACTGAAAACTCTTTCTGTGATAGCAAAATGATCAAGATATTTTGGGGTGGGGTGGGCTGAATAAGTGAGAGAGATTTATTTCACACTCACTAGTATAACATGAGTGATAATTTTTATAATGGTGTTTTTCAGATTAAAATGATCTCCCCTCCTTTTTTTTTTAAATGGTTCAAGACTTAACTCCTTGACATTTTCCTTTAAATTAAAATTTTTTACAAATTATGTAAACTATATGATTTCTTAAGGTTCCATTTCATGAGAGCTCCTGCTAAACCAGAGAGAAACCTGAAAATATAAACAGAGCTAACTGAACAAAAGGACAACTCTTTCCTTTTATAATGAACATTATATTGAATCCAAGGTGGTTTGGATAATTGTCTCTTTATAGTTGATGGAAAAAGGGAGAAAGAAGAAGGGCATTTATTGGGCAGTTTCTTGACAGAATTGAGTTAAAAGGCTGGAATTCAAGAAATATGGATGAAATGTCACACCTTGTGCCATTTGTTTAAGATCTGAAGTCAGCTCTGAGGAGTGAAAAATGGGATGCTTGGGAGCTATAAAGCTGCTGATAAATATTTCTCACCAAAATATCTTCTCCCTTTCTTCCTTCTCCTTGTAGCCAGCAGAGTTAGACTCTTTATGCTTGGGGCTAAGGGCAAGATATGTAAGGTTGCTAGGATGTCCCATTTACTTAGCTGACCAATAAAAAGAGTTTAGCATTAAACTGCTGAGGAGACATGACTGTTTGTTGTCAACAGAATGTAGCTGAAAGTGATGACCCCTGACAAGGTTTCCAGAAGATTGGGGGGGAGGGATAAAATCAGCTGTCTTGGGGGAGGTCCCTTTCTTTATCTCTGCTAAACAAGATAAGGTTGGAGACAGCTTGGGTCCTAGGCCCTGGAATCTCCCAAGAATCTCCATTCTGGTCTCCTTCAGAGTTTTAGAACTTAGGCCCCTGACTGTGCTTTGGGATGCTACATTCAGGATCTGAGTTTCTGTTACAGTGTTGTATACAAATGTGACAGCTTCTCTGGGGAGTGGGAAATGTTATACAGCTGGTCATTTCTGCCAGGTTAGGACCTTTCTCCTTGTCAAAGTCAAAATTATTTAAGAGCCTTTAAAAAGTTATTTTAAACAAAATAACAAATGTCAAATATTACTGGGTCTCTTGTACTTGACTAGATGCAAAAAAAGGTTAATAGAAGTTTAGTTTAACATTTTTTTGTTTTTGTCCTTTAAGTAGATTATAATTTCAATATGTCAAACGACAAGATGTGATAGAACAATGAGAATTAAAATTTACTTGAATCTTAAGACCATAGCTCCAGAGCTGGAAGGTACCCTAATCCAACCTCTTCATTTAGAGATGAGGAAACATAGTAGTCCCACACTGTGTCATCTTTTTCATGTTTTAAGTATAAAGAAACCCTAGAAATAATGGGTTGCTAGATAATGTTTTAAGTATTTGTCAATATATGCTTGTCTTTTGTGTTTTGAGTGTTTGTGTGTGTGTGTGTGTGTGTGTGTGTGTGTGTGTGTGTTTGTGTGTGTGTGTGTGTGTGTGTGTGTGTGTGTTGGAGGCAATAAATAGTTTTCCTATGCTTGTTATTTTGTATATTGAGCAACTTTCTAGCAGGGATACTATTAATCCCTTTTGAGATAAACCTATACCTGACTCAAATTTAAGATTTAAGATTTTCCCCAAAACTTCTGGGCTTAAGTATGAGAATAGTGCCTTTTCCAAGGAGCTCGGGCTCCTCTAGGAACCTTTATAAATAGGTCTATGTAAACTTAGAGTTAAGAGTTGCTTGGTGGGAAAGGGCACCCCTTCCCTTTAGGTCATGAATATTTTCACATACATTATCTCTTTTGATCTCCACAACAACTATGCAAGGTAGATACTACAAGTGTTGGGGTCTTTAATTTGCAGATGAGGAAATAAAGACTCACAGAACTTAAATGACTTTCCCATGTCACAAAGCTAAGGCCAGAAATAGGAAAACCTAGATGTTCCTCTATGTCCAGAGGACTATGAAACTGTATATACCTTTTAACCTAGTAATATCACTGCCAACTCTGTATCCCAAAATGATGAAAGAAAAAAGAAAAGGACCTAAATATACAAAAATATTTATTGAAGCTGTTTTTTTGAAATGGCAAAAAATTAGAAATTGAGGGGATGGTCATCAACTGGGAAATAATTGAACAAGTTGTGGTATGTAATTATGATGTTAAAAATGATGAGCAATATGGTTTCAGAAAAATCTGGGAAGACTTATATGAAATGATACAATGTGAAGTGAGCTGAACCAGAGCACTGTATATAATAATAACAATATTGTAATGATGACCAATTGTGAATGATTTAGCTACTCTGCACAATATAATTATCCAAGACAATTACAAAGGATTTATGATGGATAATTTTGTTCACCTCCAGAGACAGAGAGAGATAGACAGACAGACAGAGAGACAAACACAGAGAGGCAGAGACAGAGAAAGAAAGATAGAGACAGAGACAAAAAGAGAAGGGGGAGGGAGAAGGAGAGGGAGGAAGAGAGGGAAAGGAAAAGGAAGAAGGAAAGGGGAAAGAAGGAGAGGGAGAGGGGGGAGGGAGAGGGAGAAAGGGAGAGAAAGAGGGAGAGAAAGCTAATGAAGTCCGAGTGCAGATTGAAACATAAATTTTTCACTTCATATTTTTTGCTTTTATGGGAAGGGGTATAATATGAAAATATGTTTTGTGTGGGGAGAGGGAATTCAGAGCTCAAATTTTAAAAAATGTTTAGCATAAAAAAATTAATTTTTAAAAAAGAAAGAAAACCTAGATTTTTCTGATTCCAATTCTTCTCATTATATCCATTATGGCATTTCAGGATGTCTTTAATAATTCTTAATGCACCTGGAATCCTTAATGATCATGTACAATGTATATTTTTCTAGAAAGCTTAAAGGTGTCCTTAGTCCCTAGTCCCTAGTCTACTGAAATTTATGATATAATGGAAGGATATCACATACATGTACACACAATGAAATATGATGCAAAATTGAATGTTACAAGTGGATATTATCAGATATATGTAGAAGTAATATTTTTATGTTAATATGTGCCAATAATTTCTCTCTTTTTTATTCCCCCTGCCACCCTAAGTGGTGCAGATTTTTATTATTATGACTTGTCTAGACTATTGCAAGCTTCTCCTTACTGTTCTTGCCTCTATTTTCATTCTCCATCTACTGGAAGAAAGTGGTATCTAAGGTAAATGCTTTACATGGGTTACAATGAACATAAAATCATTTTTTTTTCCTCTCTTGCTTCCCACCAAATCATAATCCAAGAGAGCTGCAGAGAGGTAATACTGACCATCCTGAAGCATTAATTGTGCACTGACTCTATTTCAGGGATGAGTTACCTCAGCATGGTTGAAATGAGATTGTGACAAGATGAGAGTACTGTAAACTCAGAGAAATAGGTTTGGTTAGATTAGAGGAGCTAAAATCAAGCTCAGGACTCTCTCAGAATAACATAGTGGATTTTGTTGGGGAATTATCTCTGTTCAAGACTGTTACACACAGGCATACACACACATTTAAACAAAACACAGGTAAAGCCTTACCTCCTCCAATCCAATATATATATATTTATAAATATGTTATATTATATTACATTAAATATATATTATAATGTTTCTTCTAGTCAATATAACTTTATTTATACATATATTATTACAAATATGTATTACAAATACATATAAGTAACAATATATATGAGATCATATCAGAACTGTTTCAGAATAGCATAGTAGATTTTCCTGAGGGATTATCTCTGTTAAAGACTATTATACGCACACGTTTAAACACAAAGACTTAAAAGCCTTACCTCTTCCAATCCAATATAGATATTTATAAATATCATATATTATAAATAACTATAAATATATATTGGATTGGAAGAGGTAAGGCTTTAAATGTTTGTATTTAAATGAATAAATGATAAGCGTCAAACCAGTCTAGTTTTCTCTGGTGATTGTCTTCACTGACCTTAAAAAGCAAGCCAAGTGAAGTAGAAGCTTCACAGAATTCACAGAATTATTTCTGTGAGTGTACATTTCTTTTAAAATTAGAAAACTTATGAATTGTATATTTTCAAGTAAGGTGACACTATATTAGAATCTGGTATTTAGTTTAATTCAATTATAGCATTTTCTTTTTGAAGAGGAGAAGGGAACATGTGTTTTAATTGGTGCTTCTCCTCATGATAGGAAATTATGTTTTTTTTCTTGACCTGAGCTGCTAGAAAATTTCCTGGTGATAATCCGAATTCTTAGATATGGTTTGATAAGACTATTCTACTTAACAGTACCAACTATTGCTACCAGATTCAAACTCTGTCCTAAAGCCCTAATAAATTTGTCAGACCTTTCCATAAGAAAATAAAAATGTTAAGAACTCTATTCTCTAGAAACTTTTGCCTTCTAAATTCCCATCACCAATCCATTGTGGTGTTGTTATTATTGTTGCTTTGGATTTTGTGTCAGGTCATAGTAGGTGTTGTTCCTTGTTAATCCTTAGCTTTGTAGGAGATTAATGAGTCAACTTCACCAAGCTTTAAGATAGGATTTATTGAATCCAGCTATTGGATGTATTTCATCTCTTCATTTTGCTCTGAAGGAGAAGGGACTGGAGCAAGGAAGTGTTAGGCTTCCCAATATAGTAGCAATTACTAGATATCTTTGGTTCAGGTATCAGCAGCCTATTCACAATGAAGAGAGAAATTCCCTGGCAATTCATCTCCATGGTACAATCCTTAATGATTTACATAGAAAAGTGTTAGGCCATAGCAGGTTGGGTGGGAAAAGTCCTCATGGTCATATTCTATGCTATGGATAAAAGAACTTGCAAACTCTCTTAAGGCTTTGAGTCATACAAAGACTCTTCTTGGTTTTATATTTCATTCTATCTTGAGTACTGAGCATAATGCCTTGTACATAATAGATGTTTAAATAATGTTGATTATGATAACCCAAGAGGGGATGAACTCAGAACAGGACAGCTTTGCATGTACAAATGTATTCTTTAATTTGCATAGAAGATTTAAAACAATCTCAATTTGTTACTTATGCATCCTGTCTTGTTTGTATGTCATACTTCAAAATCTCTTCAACTCCCAATTTCAACCCATCTCCCCCAATCTTGCCACCCCTCCCCTCTTTAAAAAATGAATATTTCCACTGGAATGTAAGCTCTCTGAGGGAAGGAATAAATTGGGTTTTTAATAAACTAATTGAAATGAGAAGTAAATAACAGACTCTTCCTCCCCTATCACAGAATCACAGAATTTTCAAGTTGGAAGGAACCTTTGAGGCTGTCTAACCTAAACTGGATATAAAAGGAATTCTCATTATGAGATAGTATTTAGTATCTGAAGACTTCTGAGGAAGGGAAACTTCTTTAGGCAGTCCATTTTACTCTGAACTATAAGTGTTAGGCTGTTTTCTTAATAAGAACCTAAGTTGGTCTCTTAGCAACTTTCACTCATCATTCCTGATTCTTCCCTCTGGGTCCAAATAACACAATTAATTTCTTCTCTACATACCAGACCTTCAAATACCTGAAGACAACTGTAACATGCTCCTTCTTTCCTTACTTCCTAAACCCCCCACCTCACATTTCTCTTCAGTACCTTCAGTTAACCCCAATATAAATGAATTCAAGGCTCTTTACCAACCTGGTTGTCCTCGTTTGGATACTTTCAAGTCTTACCAATGTATTCTTTATACTACAGTGTGATATTCTAGATGAGATCTGAAAACAAAACACAATGGAATTATCACTTCTTATTTCTGGAAGCTATGCTTCTCTTAATGTGCCATCACTACCTTTTTAATGTTCTTCAGAACACTGTTGATAATCATTGAGTTTGTTACAATCTATTCATATATCCTCTTTCTGATATTGTGAGGGGGATTTTTTTAAAACCCAAAGCGCAAGACTTTACACTTATATTTATTTTGTTACATTTAATACTATTGTCCAGTGTGTTAACTATCCAATCCATCTTTCAATAATCTGCAAATTTGATGAGCATGTTCTTGAGATTATCATATGATCTCTGTTAGTTTTGTTATTGATATGGCCAATTATGCCAATAGTTTTCCTTATATTGAATCATCCTGCATTCCTGATATAAATTCCATTTGATCACAGCATGTTATCTGCTGATAAATTGTTTAATCTTGTTGCTAATATTTAATTTAAATTTTTTGCAACAATATTCATTAGGGATATTGATCTATATTTTTCTTTCTCTTATCTTTTTGATTTAGGTAGCAGCCCTATATTTGTGTCATAAAAGAAATTTGGAAGGCCTCTTTCTCTGCCTGCTTTTCCAAATAGTTTATATAGTATTGGAATTTTTGTGATGAGCATATTCTTTACATTTTGATGTGTGATGTTGATAATTTTTTTAAAGCCTAAGGTCAAGTAGAGATCCCTGTTTTGCTGTGGCTAACATCTACCCATGGAGTGCTAATCTTGTTCCCGGGCTATTACTAGGGAAATAGCTTAATGTTGAAAGGGCTTGGTACTTTGCTGGAGCAAACTTTGGGTGATTGCTTGATCCTTCTCCCTACCTTATTATAGCAGCAGAGGAGTAGAGTCCTTTATTAATTATGAAGGAAGAGACCTTTGCTGGTTATCCTTCCCAAAGTAGAAACTCTTTGGGCTGCCAGCAAGCTCCAATTGAGGCTTTAAAGAGCTCTCCTTCTCTCAAATTTATGAGGCTTCATTGCCTTGGCTCAGGAAAGAAATAATAACCAGAAAAGGGAGTTAGGGGACAAAGACCTACACTCAGTTTATTCAATCAAATCCCCAAATATGTCTCTAAAAGCCATGCTACCAAGGAGCAACATAAATATAACGCCCTGTTTCACCATAGGAAATACAGAGCGCGGAAAGCTTTTTGTTGTAAGTTTCTGAGATCCGGAAGAAAAGGAAGGATTCTTCTCAAACTTTGAAAGAATATAATAGTAGTTAAGCTACTGTGTCTTTAATATTTTCTCTCAATGCAGGCTTGCAGATCTTGTGTATAATTTAATGTTACTTTTGTGTAGAGAAAATAAAAATCCTCTATCTAATTAATATTGCACAGCGAGTACTTTTCCACCCCCTAGATTTGTAAAGAGATCTGGCGCTTAACCTGGCTAGCCGGAAGTAGAACACCCGGTTAAATAGGAAAAGACCCAAGCCTTTTCATTGGATAGTGTCTGCTTCCTGTGGGTCACGTCACTTCCTGTAACTTCATTAACTTCCTGGATCTCATCTTCTGCCTCTGGGAATGGGATCATGTGACTTAGTCTCAAACTGAGAAAACTTCATCCAATCAGTCCCATTCAGCACTGATCACAGCGTAACGTCTACGATCATTTTCTATATATTTTGTTCTTATCTACTAATAGATCGCTTATCTTTGAAATCACAAATTTCTCAAGAGCAGCAATTATTCCTTGTTTCAATTCTGACTCTCCAGTGCCTAGGAATGGGTTTTCCACAGTGGGTAACTAATAAATATTTATTTTCTCCTATGGTTCTTTCCTTTAGTTATATTTTATAAGTGAGAGAATGAGTTAGTGCAAATTCATTACTAATATTGGAAAATATTTACCACCAACGTTTGCAACTCATGTGAATGGTGAATGCTATTTCTAAATGTTTTAATCTTAATCTAAATACCAGGTTTATAGAAGTTTGTCCTTCTTTTAGTAATCTATTCATTCTTCAGCTTAATGTCCTTTAGAACGATATCAATCCCCCTCCCCCCCAATCATTTTGCTTATTTCCTTTTAGAAGGTGACCAGGGTCACTGTTATTTATTATACATAGTGAACATCTTCTAAAAAATGAGCTCTGGCTAGAGGAAAGAGAAGCTAAGAAATATGGGGAAGCATTAAAAAAAACAAAACAAAACTCCAGAGGCTCACAAACCAGGAGGGAATGTAGAAAAACAGGGCATGTGGAAATACCATGTTAAATTGGAAATATACAAGACAAACAGGGCAGTGTGGAAATACCACATGAAATTGGAAATATGAAAGACAAATAGGACAGTATTGGAAATACCACATTAATTTTTTTAAAGCTATTTTTAGTATGATTCCCATAAATCATCCTCTTTTTTAAAACTGTTCTTTGTAAAGGAAAATGTTAATGTTTGTTGATATATATCAAGTTCACCATGAAAAAAGAACTTCACAAATCTTAGAGCCTGAAGGAAGCATTAAAGTCCCAGCATTCAAGTGAAAATTGCCTACATACTGACCTTTGTGTGAATTCTCTGACTGAGTTCCTGTAGTTATGAGGCTATAAAGAATGGTTCCTTTTCTCTTGTAAGGCATCTTGCCTCCTAGGGGCTCTGAATGCTTTACAAACATTAACACTTATAGTTTAGCCCAGCCCAGCAACTCCATCTCTGTAGGTGGTAAGTGGTTTCAGGGAAACTGGCGCCAAGTGAAGCCTGGTACTGTGGGATTCCAGATCACTTGGGACCTTTCCATCTCTCTTGCTGATTCATTGTGCAGCTTGCAGAAAGTCACCTCTGTCTGTGCCTTTGTTTTGGTCTTTAAAATTGGACACTGTAAAATCCTTCACACCTTGGCTTTAGAAAGAATGTTGATGGTGAGAAAAACTGCTTTCTGGGCCTGGAAATTACTGAGCTGTAATACAGGAACCTGAAAGAAAAAAGGAAAAAAAAAAGAGAAACCTTTTCTAGCTTCTTAGTAAAATGGAGCATTTACTGCCAGGATAAAGTTAATGTCTGTCACAGTTAAAATAACAAATAGTTTTTCCTTCTCTGTTGAGTGTTGAATGGTGAGTCGCTGAGATTTCCTAGATAGAGACAATTTCATATTTTCTGTCCCATTGACCTCATAAAGAACAAAAATCTCCAAGAATTATCTGTGTATAAGCAAAGGATAACTGGATTAGTCAAGTAAATCAGAATTGTAATAATATCTGTAACAAAATATATTTAACATTTGTTGCAAAATATCAGTATTACAGACACGTACACACATATAGTTTTTTGTGTATATGCATATAAGTAAACACACATATGCAAACACACATGTATGTAAGTAAACACATATGCAAACCCACATGTATATATGTGCGTATATACATAAATGTGTATCTATTTGTGTGTATATATACATATATACATACATACATACATACACACATACACACACACACATATGTATGTATAAAATTTAAAATAGAGCATCAAAGGTTGAAGAAGCATTATGGTAAAAGCAAAAAAATAATAAAAAAAAAAAACAAGAGACCCTGCCTTCAGATCTTATCTTGGTTTTTTATTACCTGGACAATAATTTCTTGGAAAGTAATTTTCTCATCTCCAAATTTCTTAAAGAATGGGTTGTGACCCCACATGAGATCTTGTAACTGTATGTGGGACTTGCAAAATTATGATTTATTATCAGTAAATGTTTGATTTGTATACCTATTTTATGTACTTATATACATGAGGTCATGTAAAAATTTCTTGGAAGAAGAGGAGTCATGATAGAAAAAATTTTAAGAAGCCCTGAACTTATACAATGTCTAAAGTAGTTTGAATTATATTTGAAAAAAAATTTATTATTATTATAGCTTTTTATTTACAAGATATATGCATAGGTAATTTTTCAGCATTGACAGTTGTAAATCATTTTGTTCCAACTTTTTCCCTCCTTCCCTCCACACCTTCCCCCAGATGGCAGGTTGACCAATGCATGTTAAATATGTTAAAGTATAAGTTAAATACAATATATGTATACATGTCCAAACAGTTATTTTGCTGTATAAAAAGAGTTGGACTTTGAAATAGTGTACAGTTTGTCTGTGAAGGAAATAAAAAACGCAGGTGGACAAAAATAGAAGGATTGGGAATTCAATGTAATGGTTCTTAGTCATCTCCCAGGGTTGCCTTTTGCTGGGCATAGATGGTTCAGTTCATTATTGCTCCATTGGAACTGATTTGGTTCATCTCATTGCTGAAAATGGCCAGGTCCATCAGAATTGATCATCATATAGTATTGTTGTTGAAGTATATAATGATCTTCTCGCCCTGCTCATTTCACTCAGCATCAGTTCATGTAAGTCTCTCCAGGCCTTTCTGAAATCATCCTCCTGGTCATTTCTTACAGAACAACAATATTCCACAATATTCACATACCACAATTTATTCAGCCATTCTCCAATTGATGGGCATCCACTCAGTTTCCAGTTTCTGGCCACTAAGATGGCTGCCACAAACATTCTTGCACATACAGGTCTTTGGGATATAAGCCCAGTAGTAACACTGCTGGGTCAAAGGGTATGCACAGTTTGATAGCTTTTTGAGCATAGTTCCAAATTGCTCTCCAGAATGGCTGGATGTACTCACAATTTCACTGTATGTTTGAAATTTATAACAAGAAATTCAAAAATCAAGAAAAAGTCACTGTCAAACTATATATCCTTATTATTTGTTTAGATTTAACTTTTTTTTTTTTTTTGACTCAGAGTTCTCATCTGGAATTGGAGTTATTCACATCCCTTGCTCTTTTTTTTTATGAAGCTCAAATAAGGGCTTTAGATACTGGCTGCCATCCCAAGTCCTTTCTAGCTCTATATCTATGATTCTATGTCAAACAAAAAGCAAATCTTTATTAAGTACCCCTTTTGTCAGCAAGGCATCTAGTTAGGCACAAGGGTTATTCAGAAGAAAAATGACCAATTGTTGCTCGCAAGAAGCTTGTATTTTATTATTTTAGGTACATTGAAGGAAGCTAGGTTATACCATAGATAGAGCACTGGATTTGGAATTAGAAAGACATCTTCATGCGTTTAAATTCGGTCTCAGATACCTATTAGCTGTGTGACCTTGGAAAGTCATTTAACCTTCTTTTCCTCAGTTTCTTATCTATAAAATGAGCTGGAGAAGGAAATGGCTAAACCATTTCAGAATCTCTGCCAAGAAAACCCAAAATGGTGCCACAAAAAGTAGGACATGACTGAAATGACTGAATAACAACTTTAAACACCATTAAAACATTAAACAAAATTTCTGTCCTTGCCTTCTAATGACTGATTTAAAATTGTGTGTTGTTGTTTTAAAGAAGGTGATATAACACCAGTATCTTATATGATCTTATAACCATATAATTTTGTTTCTTAAAGATTGTTGGTTTTTGGAAGGGTTTCTTTCAAATGTTAAAGTATGCTCAGAGTCCAACAATTTAAAAGTAATAATCTTCACTATACCTTTCCTCTCCATGGGGAACTCAATGCTATGAAGTGAGAAGGGGAATAAGCAAATGTTTACTTTTTTGAAGCAATTATGTTTATATAGAGGATTAAAGAAAAAGGAATGGGAATTTCTAATTAGCCATAAAACCTGATCAGAAGCAAATGCTTACAGAGTAAACTCTCCTCAACTCAGGTCAAGTTTAAAACTTGACACAGATGTATTGTTTCTTGCATGGCTGGATTAATTTCCCCTCTGTTCACATAGGAAAGCAAAGGCTGATTTTATAAGGACTCATGAATAGTTATTTATGTAATTCCAAATTAAATATATGAACTAGAGAGAAAAAGAGGAGTAAGAAAATACCAATTCACCTTTTTAGTAAAGTGGGACATTTTCTGCTAGGATAAAGTTGGTCTTTCTCAGTTATAGTATATACACATCAAAAGAAGAAATGCAATGGGCTGTGGCACCTAGATGGTACAGTGGATAGAGTACTGTGATTGGAGTCAGGAAGACTCATCTTCTGATTTCAAATCTACTCTTAGACACTTCCTGGATGACCTTGGGCAAGTCACTTAATCTTGTTTGCCTCAGTTTCTTCATCTGCAAAATGTGCTAGAGAAGGAAATGGAAAACCACTTTAGCACTTTTGCCAAGAAAACCCCCAGATGACGTCACAAAGAGTTGGACATGACTGAACAACAGCTAATAGCAATCTTCACAATGAAGACTAATTGTTTCATAAATATTAAATGGACATAAAATGCAGTAGAAAGAAAGGCAGTAATTAATAGAGCTACAATAATAGTGTAGCATGAATAAAAATTATATGACTTTTTGGTTCCTGGGATGCTAACTGATGAGTGGGCCATATACTCTGGAAATTACCAACTAATTTCTGTCCTAGATTAAACAATGTGGCTGGCCTTTTTTTTTTTTTTTTTTCCGGTACTTTGAAAAGTTGTAAAAGCCATTTTGAGAATTATGTAAAAATGGAACAAATTTGGTTTGTCCTTTAGCATGGGGTATCTTCTTTCCTACCTGTGACCTTTGCATTTTTATATGCTTCAGGAATTGAAATCTATATAAGGAACTGAGATTATAATTAGAACGGAATAGTGCACTGGTGAGGTTTAAAATTCTGAAACTTGCTTGGGTACTGTGCTTTTTGTTGACAGTTAAGGGAGATAACTCAAAGCCTTCTATCTCCCAGCTGAACTGTGAAATGTTCACACGTGATTTCACCTTCCTTCCTATTTGGTTAGTAGAGGAAGAAACAGAATGGGAGATTGAAGTGTCCCTCTTGGCTACTATTCAAAAATAGCCAGTGCTCAGTTACATCACTGAATTCTTGACTTTCCCCTGTGAATCATTAATTATGTTTGTGTGTCTGACAAATGCAAAATGCTATCTTGATTAAAAATTTGGGAAAGTGTCTCTAAGTTCTTTCAAGAGACGGGAGACATTCCTCTTTCTTGAGGAGATGAAGCTTTGGGAAAGGAATGGACACAGATCCCCATTCACAAAAACATGTATCATAGTCATATCTTGTAAACTAATATAAGATATTAATAAATAAACCATATTTATGCACTTCTAAATAAATGCAGATAAACCCTTAAAGTTTATTTGAACCTAGTGACATTGGGTTATCTTGGGGATATGTACTTGTATGGGAGCTCAATGGTAAGATAAGTTTATATACCATGGCCTCTCATGTTTAGATTAACTTTGGAGAAAGTCAATTATTTCCATTCAGGATGTCCTTTAAAAATTACAAATTAATTAATAAATTAGAATTAAGTAAATTAATTCTATATGACTAGTATCCATATAATATATTCTTGGGGAGGCATCTGGTTATATAGAAAGAACAATATTGTAGAAGTTAGAAAATCTGGGTTCTATTTTTCACTCTGCCATTTAATGGCCTCAGATACTTAATCCTCTCCTAGCTTCACCTGAGGATCTCTATATAGCAAGTTTGCATAGATATATTTTAGAAATAAACCTCTTTCCTCCGTGTCATCTTGGTAAGAATTAAAATTAAAAGTTATGAAACTTGTATTCTGATCTAATCTACAACCTTTCTATTGGCCTTTAAAAGGGAGCTACACAGAGAATTAGGAAGTATTGGGAAAAGAGAAGGTTAGATAGAAGGGAAAAAGAAGATATACACAATTATTGACTAAGATCTGAAGAGAGGCCTAGGTAATCATATGATTTTAGTATTTTAGTGCAGAGGAGTTACTGGTCTAAGTCAAAAGATATCTGGACCAAGACAATGATATGGTATCTACGTTAGGTATAGGCTATAGGTATCCCAAAATAACTTTTATAAATTAAGAAAAGTTTTCATCGTTTTCCTTTGGATTTTATAGTCACCCAAGCAACTATCATGCCCTTGTAGAATGTAATAATTCCAGAGATATTTAGAACTAATTGACTTTCCCAAATAAGGTTGTGGGGACAGTATAATCTGGTACATGTGACTCTATACTATACTGCCTTCACTCCAGAAAATGGAATACCTGGTATTTTTCTATCTTCTAAACTCTTTTTGAAAAATTTTAAGAATTCCATTATTTGACAAAAACTGCTGGGAAAACTGGAAATTAGTATGGCAGAAATTAGGCATGGACTCACACTTAACACCATATACCAAGATAAGATCAAAATGGATCCATGATTTAGGCATAAAGAATGAGATAATAAATAAATTAGAGGAACATAGGATAGTTTACCTCTCAGACTTGTGGAGGAGGAAGGAATTTGTGACCAAAGAAGAACTAGAGGTCATTATTAATCCCAAAATAGAAAATTTTGATTGCATCAAATTAAAAAGTCTTTATACAAACAAAACTAAAGCCAACAAAATTAGAAGGGAAACAACAAACTGGGAAAATATTTTTAAGTTAAAGGTTCTGATAAAGGCCTCATTTCCAAAATATATAGACAATTGACTCTGATTTATAAGAAATCAAACAATTCTACAATTGATAAATGGTCAAAGGATATGAAGACAATTTTCAGATAATGAAATTTAAACTATTTCCACTCATATGAAAGAGTGTTCCAAATCACTATTGATTAGAGAAATGCAAATTAAGACAACTCTGAGATACCACTGCACACCTGTCAGAATGGCTAAGGTGAAAGGAAAAAATAATCTTGAATGTTGGAGGGTATGTGGGAAAACTGGGATATTGATGCATTGTTGGTGGAGTTGTGAATGAATCCAACCATTTTGGAGAGCAATCTGGAATTATGCCTCCAAAATTATCAAACTGTTCATACCCTTTGATCCAGCAGTGCTACTACTGGGCTTATACCCCAAAGAAATACTAAAGAAGGGAAAGGGACCTGTATGTGCCAAAATGTTTGTGGCAGCACTTTTTGTGGTGGCCAGAAACTGGAAAATAAATGGATGCCCATCAATTGGAGAATGGTTGGGTAAATTGTGATATATGAATGTTATGGAATATTATTGTTCTGTAAGAAATGACCAGCAGGATGAATACAGAGAGGACTGGAGAGACTTACGTGTACTGATACTGAGTGAAATGAGCAGTACCAGAAGATCATTATATACTTCTACAATGATACTATATGAGGATGTATTCTGATGGAAGTGGATTATCTTCGACAAAGAGAAGATCTAACTCAGTTCCAATTGATCAATGATGGACATAAGCAGTTACACTCAGAGAAAGAACACTGGGAAATGAATGTAAACTGTTTGCATTTTTGTTTTTTTTTCCCCAGGTTATTTTTACCTTCTGAATCCAATTCTTCCTGTGCAATAACAGAATTGTTTGGTTCTGCACACATATATTGTATCTAGGATATACTGTAATGTATTTAACATGTATAAGACTGCTTGCCATCTGGGGAGGGAGTGGAGGTAGGAAAGGAAAAAGTTGGAACAGAAGTGAGTACAAGGGATAATGTTGTAAAAAAATTACCCAGGCATATGTTCTGTCAATAAAAAGTTATAAAAAAAATTAAAAAAGAAAAAATTTAAGAATTTGTGGGATTTATTACTATAACTGTAAAGTCCATCTTCATACTTTAAGATCCAGTCAGTCCTGCATCTCTTATGACATTAAAAAAAAATTCTAGATAGAGCTTTTATGTAATTCAAACATTTTTAGTACATCACAGACATAAGTATATTCCCCAAAAAAGACTAAAGAACAATTAGGCTCACTCAGTGAAGGGAATGCTAGCATCAGGAAGATCTGAGTTCAAATACTTAATAGAAGTGATCCTGGGCAAGTCAGTTTCCTCAACTATAAAATGGAGATAGTAGCATCTATTTCTCAGAGTTGTGAAGCTCAAATGAAATAATACATGTAAAGTGTTTAATACAGAGCCCAGAATATATTAGTTATTAATAAGTGCTTATCTTCCTGTTCTCATCATATATGAGGTCTATGATATAGGTATTATAATTATTCTTATTTAGTATTATTTGGGGCAGGTGGATGACACAATTGATGGAGTTCTAGTCCTCCAATCAGGAAGACTCATTTTCCCTGTATAAATCTAGCCTCAGAGACTAATTGTACCATCCTGGGGAAGTCATTTAACCTTCTTTGCTGGAGTTTCCTTATCTGTAAATTGAGCTGAAGAGGGAAATGGGAAACCACTCCATTATCTTTACTAAGAAAACCTCAAATGGGGTCACAAAGAATCAGATATAACTGAAATGAATGAACAACATTTGATATTATAACCATTTTACTACTGAGGATATTGAAGCTCAGAAATATTAAATGATTGACCTGTGGTGATATAGCAGAATTTGAAAAGCAAAGGTATCCAACATTTTTTCTTTTATCAGATGGAAAACTTTCTAGATTCAGCCTTCATTTAATTTAAAAATTTTTAGTGAATCAGAGAAAAAGTACATTTATAGAAAGGACTAAAGGACAGGAATAGTGTATATAATCAGGACTATATTAAAGTAAATTCAAGTATCATCTGTCAGTTGTTGCTGGCTGTAAGAGAACTTGTCAAATTTTGGTGGGGGAAAACATTTCAAGTTTTATGATGAAATAACAGATTGGAATGAAAAATGAAATCCAAACAACAGATGTGACAGGTATCAAGGGAAAAGGACAGAGAGATGTTTCAGCAATAGAGGTTACCTGAAGGTACAAAATGAGAACAAATTTATATATATTCTCTAAGCAAGACCTTATGATTGAAACTCTTATAATAAAAATTTAATTTTTATCCATGTGAAAATGTAAATGATAGGTATAAGAAAGGATGGCAAAAAGATATATGGACAATATCACTTAGAATGAAAAAATAAGAGAATCAAACGCCTATTGAGAAACTTCAGAATTATATATCATGAATGCTTTGTTCAAGAATTCAGACATGTCAAATGGGTATATGTGAAATGAGATGAGAATATTACAAAAAAAAGAAAAAAAGAAATTTGCTTTATCTTGACAAAAAGCAAATAACTAGTAATTGGCACATGCATCATTTCTGACACTACTTTATATGTATAAAGTTAGATCATTAACTTGTTAGGGCTAAGCTAAAAATCAACATTAACCCTTGAGGAAGAATAAAAATGAGATGATCTAGTACACAATCAAAACAATTCCAAGCTGATCTATTTAAACAAGCTATCAAGACAGAAAATGAGAATGGGTAAAAAGACAAATATGACATGGCCTATCGTTACTTTCCATAGTAATCTAAAATAATAAAGGTATTGCAACAATGAAGTCATTGATACCTAGAAACTTTTTTCATTGATCAAACATTTAATCTTGCCAGGTGATAAGACTGGACAGCATTTGTTTAGAAGAGGGATCAGTAAGCTGTGGTGGATACACTAACAAAGAATGTTTTACAATTTATAATAAAATTTTTAAAAAGTTAAAAACCATTTATTTCAGAAATGTAGATGGATCTTTACTATTTAAAAAATATTTATTTAATATTTTCCCCTGTTACATTCAAAACAAATTTTTTTTACATTTGTTTTTAAGATTTTTGCAGAGTAGATGTGGATGATTGTACTACTGAGAATAGGATATGTCATTTACAGCTGATCATCCCAAAATGTTGCTACTACTTTGTATACAATATATTTCATTTTGTTCATGGAGGACTTTCTAGGGTTTTTTTTTTTTTTTTGCCCCAGAGAGCATCCTGCTCATCATTTCTTGGAGAACAAAAATAGTCTGCCACAAATACTCACCACAATTTATTCAGCCATTCCCCAACTGTTGGGCATCCCCTCAATTTCTAATTTTTTTGGTCAGAAAAGAGAGCCATTATGAATATTTTTATACTTTTTTTTCTGAATCTCTTTTGGTATTCATGTCTAGTAGTATTGTTATTAGATCAGAGAAAATGTATGAGTTTGCAGCCCTTTGGGCACAATGACTCAGTTCCCTCTATTTGAGAAATGAAGCCTTGTCAGAGAATTGCTTTGAAAAACTTTTTACAATTACTATTGCTAATTGTATCCCCTCCAATTTGTTCTCTCTCTCCTTTTACCTTGTCCCTCCTCAAAAGTATTTTGTTCCTGACATTCTCTGTCTCAATCTGCCCACTCTTTTTATCACCCTCTCCCCTTTCTCATAGCCCATTCCCCTCCTAATTTTCTGCAGGTTAAGATGGATTTTTATATCCCTACTGAATATGTATGTTATTTCCTAATTGAGCAAATTTTGATGAGAGTAATGTTCACTCATTCATCCTCTCCTCCTCTTCTTCCCCTCCACTGTAAAAGCTTTTACTTGCCTCTTTTTTTTTTTTAATGGCATGTAATTTGCACCATTCCACTTCTCCTTTTCCCTTTCTCCCACTACATTCTTCTCTCACCCCTTAGTTTCATCATTAAAAAAAAAAATTATCCCTTCATATTCAATTCACACCTGTGCCCTCTGTCTATACAAACTCCTTCTAACTGTCATAATAATGAGAATGTACTAATGAGTTACAAGTATCACCCTCCCATGCAAGAATGTAAACAGATTAACCTTATTAAGTCCCTTATGATATCACTTTCCTGATTACTTCCTTATGCTTCTCCAGAGTCCTGTATTTGAAAATTAAATTTTCCATTCAGCTCTGTTCTTTTCATCATGATTGCTTGATGTTTCATTGAATTCATCTTTTCCTCTGAAGGATTATACTCAGTTTTGCTGGATCGGTGATTCATGCTAGCAATCCTAGTTCCATTGCTTTTTTGAATATCATATTCCAAGCTCTCTGGTCCTTTAATGTAGAAGCTACTAAATCGTGTGTTGCCCTGACTGTGGTTCCACTATACCATGAGTTGTTTCTGGATGCTTGCAATAGTTTTTCCTTGATCTGAGAGCTCCAGGATATGTATATAGTATTCCTGAGAATTTTCATTTTGGAATCTCTTTCAGAAAGTAGTCAGTGGATTCTTTCAATTTCTATTTTACCCTCTGGTTCTAGAATATCAGGACAGTTTTTCTTGATAATTTCTTAAAAGATGATGTCCAGACTCTTTTTTTGATCATGACTTTCAGGTAGGCCAACAATTTTAAAATTATCTCTCCTCCTTTTCCAGGTCAGTTGTTTTTCCAAAGAGATATTTAACAGTTTTCTTTTTTTGTTGTTTTTTGTTTTTTGTTTTGCTTGATTGTATGTTGATTTCTCATAAAGTTATTAGTTTCCATTTACTCCATTTTTTTTTAAAGAAATTATTTTCCTCGGTGAGTTTTTATACCTCCTTTCCCAATTGGCCAATTTTGCTTTTAAAGACATTCTTCCCCTCATTAGCTTTGTATCTTTCATTTTATATCCCTCTCAATTCTTCCCTAATTTTTCCTCTAGCTCTTTTACTTGATTTTCAAAGTCCCATTTGAGCTCTTGCATGGCCTAAGCCCATTTTAGTTTTTCTTGGAGGTTTCTCTTGTAGGAGCTTTGATTTTTTTATTATCATTTTCTAAGTGTGTATTTTGATCTTCCTTGTCACTATAATAACTTTCAATGGTCAGAAACTTTTTTGTTTTTTGCTCATTTTCCTAGTCTGGTACTCTGCTTTTAAGTCTTTGTTAAAGTAGGACTCTGTTTCCAGGGTGGAGAGTGCACTATCTCAAATTTCAGGGATTTTGTGCAGCCATTTTCAAAAATCCTTTTAGGAATCTGACCACAAGCACTCTTTTCTGCCCTGGGGACAGTTAGGTGTGTCTCCACCCACTGAAGCTGTAAGATCTTGTGTGCTGGTTGAAGCTGGGCTAGTGTCCCACTGACCAGGGCTGTACTGGAACTGCATTCCTGTTGCCACAGATTCTCTCCACTATCTCCTGAGTCCTCCCTGATGTCCCTGGGCTGAGAGGTCCAGAAGCCTCCAGCACTGCTGCTGTCAGAGGTCCTGCCTTGCTGACTCTGGGGTTGTTGGAGCTAGGGCTGGGATGTCTGGCACTGAGATTGCACACTGATCTTCCACTCTGGTTCCACAGACCTTTTCTGCTGATCTTCCAGGTCCTCTTTGATATCTCTGGGCTGAGAGATTTGGAAGCCTTCAGCACTGCTGCTGATTCAGAAGTCCTGCCTCGCCAATGCTGGGGCTGGGTCCAAGGCTGCTCTGGCGGGTGCCCTGTACTGGGATTGCATGCTGGACTCCAACCTTGGTGTCACAGAACTCTTTTTGCTGACCTTCTAAGTTGTCTTTAGCTAGAAAATATCCTATACCATCTTTTTGGATGTTCTGTTGCTCTAAAATTTGTTTAGAGTCGTTATTGAAAGGAACTTGGAGCAGTTTGGGGAGGGGAGGGGAGGTTGGGGAAGTTCCTGCCTTTGTCATCTTGATTCTGCTTCTTTTACTATTTCTTATCATAAATTTTCTCTTTTCATTTCCATCCTTAAATGTTCTCAATATGATCTAGTTTAACATGGCTTTAAACCAATCTTTCTGTAAAATTAATTTTATGACACAAACACATATACCCTCACAGAACTTTTCAATGTTTGATCACATGATACCTTAATAATTTTTACTCCCTTCTTCCATAAGAAATGAATTTTCTAACCCCAAATCAGGTGATATTCTAATTCAAGGACTGACAAGTAGACATCAGGCAGTACTTGTTTCACAACCTCTGGCTTAGAATATCAACTCATTGGGATTAGAATATTCACTTCTTATAGAGGAAGATAATGAAAAGTTATTATAGTGTCATTTTATAAAACTTTGAATAGGATATGTGTGTTTGTGTGTGTGTGTGTGTGTATGTGTGTGTGTGGGGGGGTGGGTGGGTGTGTATGTGGGTGTGGGTGTGAGAGAGAGAGAGACAGACAGACAGACAGACAGATACAGAGACACAGACACATACAGAGTCACAGAAAGGCAGACAGACAGACAAACAGAGAAAGAAAGGAGGGGGAAGGAGTCTCTGGCCATACCACCCTGAATGCTACCAATTTCAGGGTTGGAGCTGGTTAGTACTTGGATGGGGAGAGAGAGGGAGGGAGAGAAATGAGTTTTTGTTGTTGTCATTTCAGTTTTGTCCAAGTTTTTAATGACTTAATTTGGAGTTTTCTTGGTAGAGATGCTGCTAGTGTAATTTCCCATTCCTTTCTCCATTGAAACCAAATTAATCCATATCATATTGAGAGCATTTAAGCATGAAACTGGAAGAAGGAAAAAAAAAAGAATGAGAAATAAAAAAATTCATCTGCAATTCTGTAACAATCTATTTTCTCCATTAATGTCAGTGGAACCCACCATGATAGTCCCATATACACTACACAAAAAATAGATATCCACTTAAACAAAGCAACGATGAGAACAGTTAGACTAGAATAAAAAAGATGACATTTTCAAGGGTACTTTGAGGGATCTATGTTCAAAATATTTTAAGGAGAGGAAGATTTTCCACAAATGGGAAAAATAAAATAATGGACATTAATACTGTAAAAAAAAGAAAGGCATTGATAGACTTTAAATAAATATTAATTCATATGCTCATATTCTTACTAAGACCCTCCAAAAATTATGAGAACAATTGGGAGGCAGCATGGTGCTATAGAAAAAAACACAGAAAGATCTGTGTTTAAGGGAAGAATCAATGACCAAACAAGAGATAATGAGCATCACAAAATGCAAAATGTGTAATTTTGATTATATAAAATGAAAACGTTTTCCCACAAACAACACCAATGGACCTCAAATTAGAGGGAAAGTAGAAAACAGGAAAAAAATGTTAATTACAAATTTCTCTGTTAAAGGTCTCTTAAGTATATAGAGGAGTGGGTCAAATTTATGCCTACAAGTCATTCTCCAATTGATATATGGTCAAAGGATACAAACAGGCAGTTTTTAGACAAAGAAATCAAAGCTATCTATAGTCATGTGGAAAAAAATCTATAAATCACTGTTGATTAGGAAAATGTTAATCAAAACAACTCTGAGGTACTACCTCATATCCATCAAATTGGCTAATGAGACACAAAAGGAAAATGATAAATATTGGAGGTGATGTGAGAAAACTGGGGCACTAAAGCATTGTTGGTGGAGTTGTGGAATGATTCAATCATTTTGGAGAGCAGTTGGGAGCTATACAAACCCTTTGATCCAGCAATATCACAACTAGATTTGTATCTGAAAGAGAGACAGAGAGTGAGAGTGAGAGTGAGAGAGAGAGAGAGAGAGAGAGAGAGAGAGAGAGAGGAAAAAAGAGAGAGAGAATGAACCTATTTGGATAAAAATGTTTGTAGTAGTTCTTTTAAAAATGGCTCAGAGTTTGAAATTGAGGGGATACCCATTAATTGAGCAATGGCTGGACAAGTTGTGGGATATGATTGTAACGAAATATTATTATGCTATGAGTAATGATGGATAGGACAATTTTAGAAAAATCTGGAAATGCTTGCATGAACTGATATAGAGTGAAGTGATCAGAATCAGGAGAACATTATATGCAGTAAAAGCAATATTGTACAATGAACAGTTGTAAATGACCTAGTTATTGTGAGCAATATAATAGTCTAAAACAGTTCCAAAGGATTGAATTAAAAGTGCTATTTGCCTCCAAAGAAGGAACTGATGAAATCTGAATACAAACCTAAGTATATTGTTTTTCTCTTCTCCTTCCCTCCCTTCCCTCCTTTCTTCCCTTCCTTCCTTCCTTCCTTCCTTCCTTCCTTCTTCCTTCCTTCCTTTCTTTCTTCCTTCCAAGTGGATAAATCATTTGGTGATTTGATGGAAAAGTAATTTAGACTCACATTTTAGACTACATATATCTATGAATTCTGATTAGGTGAGAGATAAATATTAAAAGTCCAGAAAAGATAGAAGAAAATAGAATGAAATATTTATGTCTATAGAGAGTAGATGAGTTTCTATCAACTAAATAAATGGGAGAAATTGCTGGAATAAGTCCTGGACTATATTAAAATTTAAAAATGTACATTCAACTTTTGTTGTTGAGTCATTTTCTAGTCATTTCCAATTCTTTGTGCCTCTATTTGTGATTTTCTTGGCAATGATACTGGACTGGTTTGCTACTTCCTTCTATAACTCATTTTCAGATGACCAAACTGAGGCAAATTGGGTTAAGTGACTTGTCCAGGGTCAAACATCTATTAAGTGTCTAAGACCAGACTTGAAATCAGGAAGGTGAATCTTAGCTTCCATACATACAGCTTCAAATTATACAATCAAAAGAAATACATGATTAATCTTTTTTTTTTCACTTTTCAAAGTTATGCTGATAGTGATGTACCTGCTGATAGTGACTGTACCACTTAGCAGCTACAATGGTCAAATGGCCAAATAGACAATTTACATTTTTTGTTTAAAAAAAGCTTTTAAATTTTAAAATATTATTTCTCTTTTTCCTTACTTTCTCCTTTGACTCTTTATGGGAATAAAACCAAAGCAAAACAAACAAGAACAAGAAAAAAAGCAAAAAAAATTTAGCAAAATATTTTCAACAAATATTTATAAAATATAAACTTTTTAAAAAAAATACCAAATTTTAATAAATATTTAAAATGTTCTACTTTACTAATAACTAAAATTTTAAATTTTCAATCTTTGAAATGTTCAAAGTTTATTATAGAAGTTATTTCATTTAACCCTCACAATAGCTCAATGAAATATATGCCATTATTTCTCCCATTTTATAGATAAGGAACAGACTGAGAAAGCTTTAGTGACATTTGTCAGTTGAGAAAAAACTCCAAACTAAAATGATTTTTAGAAAGGATTTTAAGTTGGTCTAGCATATAACAGAGCTGGAAAGAAGATATAGCTCTCTCAGCCTTGGTGAGTTTTGCATTTATATAGAGTTTAAATAAAAGCATTTGGACTAATAGCTACTTGGCCATCACATAGGCAGTCAGACAGTTTCCAGAAAAGACTAGTTTCTAGATAAGGCTTCTTGGGATGTGTAAGATATTCAATGAATAAAGTAAATAGATATTCAAAAAAATTTAGTTGAAGCCAAAACACAAGCTATTGGGAAACTCCAGATTCAGGCTTTTTAGTTGGAAACAAGAGCTATGTGGACCCAAATAAGCTCATTAGCTTCCCTGGAAGGTTTCTGATGTCAGCATGCCCTATGGATTTAGGTGAGGCAATTTCTAAGCACATAAAGCTGAGTTCAACGAATATTTATAAAAAATAAAGTATTTTGCCCTCCACTTGCCCAGGGTTATGTAATTAGTAATCCAAGACTGGATTCAAACTATGCCATCTAACTATTTCAAAAAGACATATATTAAAACAAAACCAAACAAAATCTGGAAGTGACCTAAATGTCCAACAATAAGGATAAGATAAAATAAATTGTAGTGTGTCAGTGAGGTGTTAAAATGTTTAGAGTGCTGGATCTGGAGTCAGGAAGATACAGCTTTGTGAATGCAATTCTAACCTCAGATACTAATATAATTAGTTTACTAATATAATTAGTATATAACTATAGTTATAATATAACTAATATATAATTAGTTACTAATTATATTATCTGGGCCAGTCACTTAACCCTGCTTGCCTCAGTTTTTTCATCTGCAAAATGAGCTGAAGAAGGAAATGGCAAATCATTTCAGTATATTTTCCAAGAAAACCCCAAATGAGGTCTTGAGAAGTTGGACATGACTGAAAACACTTAAAAATAACAGCAGGAGAAGTGACATACTATAAAATAAATAAAATATGCAAGTAAGTATGAGGAATACAAAAAAATCTAGAAAAATTTCTATGAAATAATGCAAAGTGAAAAGAGCAGGACTGGAAAAATGGAGTACATACTACAATAACAAGAGGAAAGGTAAATAATGGATGGACAGAGAATTTTGATATAGCCCTAGGAGAGAAATCCACTAAAATGTAAATAGTTATTAAATATAGGTATTTGTCATTAATGTTTTTAATTTTTAGAAATAGCTCTGAGAACTTTAGTGAATGGAAAAATCATGAATCAACAGTGTGATGGGACAACCCCAAAAGCTAATGGGATCTTTAAGCATTCAGATACTCTGAATTTATGTAGATATACTTAATCTATATCTTTTGCTATTATTAGACCACATCTAAACTACTAGATGGTGAAGAGCCTCAGACTCATATCTTGTGAATACACATTGAAGTAATTGAGAATCCCTAAAAAGAAGGGATTTTGGTTTTTGACTCTGTACCTCCATTTTTGGGGGATTTCCTGGTAGAGATACTGAATATTTTGGTCATTTCCTTTTCCAGTTCATTTTACAGATGAGGAACTGAGGCAAGCAGGGTTAAATGATTTGACAGGATCATACAGCTATTAAGTATGTGAGGCTGGTATTGAATTCATGAAGATGGACCATAATAGCTATCTTCAGGTATTTGATTGGCTATCAGGCAGAAGATGAATTTGACTTTATATGTCTGAACTTAAAGGGCAGACCACTAAGCAAGGAGTAAAAGTTGAAAAGAGAAAAGGTATACAAAAACAGAAGGAGTTACCTTGGGAGGTAGGAGGTTCCCCATCACTGGAGGCCTTCACAAAAAAATCCAAATCAATTATTACTGGAATATTATAGAGCAGAAAATTGTTTAATTGCCATTTGGACTAAATGTATGTTACAAAACTGGATGATAAACACAATATCAAGGACCAGTAATTCATTGGAGAAAATTACCAAGAGAGCAGAAAAAAAAAGTCATGGTCACAGAATCTCAGAATTGATTTTATAGGTAGTAGTTTCCTATTCACTATAGGTTTTCAAATGGTAGGATAACTAAAAATGCCATAAAATAGATTCCTGTTCAAGTATAGTTGAATCAAGATGAGCCCTGTAGTCCCTTTGAATTGAGATTTTGTGATTCAATTAGTTTGGATATCACCTATTCCTACTCTTTCGTTTTTTAGGATAGATTGATGAAACATGAGAGAGTCAAAATGATTTGCTCAAGGTCACATGACTACTCAGTGGCAGAATGAAGTATAGAAGTCAAGGTTTTTTACTCCAAATTATAGGAAAGGAGGCTAGATAGAATACAAGGAGAGTTTCAATGCCTGAGAGCTAGTAAAAGAAAATTTAAATTCTTTCAAGTCTTGTATATGACAGCTATAAATGAAAAGATATTAAATCAGCATTTTTGCTAACTCTCTAGTGTTTCCAAAGGATAAAACCTTTAAAAACATAGGAAAAATTTAGGCTATAATGGTAGTACTTGAACCCTTAGAGGCAGAAGCAAATTAGTCTTTTACCATCTGCCCACTTGACCACCCAGCACTAAACAGCAACATATTTCCAAGCCTATTTCCCAGAAGTGTCTCTTTGGAGCAACAATGATGTCTAAAGGGTAAAACATTTAAATTAGTTGAAGATTTACATCATTCTTAGTGAAGCTGTTATCCTCAGGCAATGACCTAACATCACAGATGCCTCATTCGCTGAGAAACAGTTTGGCCTTATGTATAGTTCTTACATTTGCATGGGAATTTGGGACTTAGTACTTATGTATTTTACATGGCATAAAATATTGGCATAAAAATATTGGCTTTCTGTCACCCTCCATCTTAAACCTACAATGAAATTTTGGATCTTTTTGGAAGGAAAAAAAAACGTATTAAAGACCTTTGAAATGTACAGGAAATTTTGTATTTCAATCATTACATCAGAACAGAGAACAGGGATCCAATAAGGCTAGATTGGATGTTTAAATTCTGAACAACAAAGATAGGAGAAAGGAAATAATAGAGTAGGGCTTGAAAAGTAGCTAGATCTTGTCTTCCATCTAAGACTATCTAAGAAAGATAGCTTCGCTCTGCATCAAGGCTTTGGTACAAATAAGTAACCATATGAAAAAGAGAGAAAATTATAGAAAAAGCCAAGAAAAACTCAATATAAATAAAGCCTTGCTCAGAAACCCTTTGTGTGTGAGCTACAGAGTTTGGCATGGTAGTTTGCTGTAAGAGCTACCAATAAAAATTACATACACTTTGAGTTATCACTTCTAGCAATTATGGACAAGGAAAATCTTTCAGTGAAGTACAGAGATTCTCTCTGAGTTTATATTTGTCGTTGACAATTAACTGCTAAACATGTAATGGGAATTGAATTGGAAAATCCATCCTAGGAAATATGTACATAACTTTTCCACCTTCTTCCAGCAACATGAACTTGGCTCTGAAGAACTTGAAAGCTTTGAAATGATGAAGAAATTCCCTTACTAAACAGTAAAAACGGATCGCACAGTGTTCTTTTACGTGATTTCTAACTCTATTTTCTTATTGTTTACAAAAGCATAGCATGAAATTTTGAGCTCTCTCCTTCGAAAGGTTGTGGAGGAGCTCATCTTGATCTATCTCTTGCCACTGGACCCAGATGCCTTTGGAAGGGAAAGTGAGGCAAGTGATCTTGCACAGCCTTTCCTCACTTAAATCCAATTGACTTACATATAATGGCATCCATAGTTGTCTTTGAGAATGAAAATAAACAACAAACATCTCTGTGGAGGAGCTAGTATTTTTTCCTCAATCCAGTGGAAAGGGAAAACATTGAGCTTATATCAGTTAAAGCATATCAGTAGCCTTAAGCAAACTTGATCTCTGATCTTGGGCCTTTCCCTATCTCTTCTTTTTTATTTCTTTCGTATATATAGATGACTAAATAAATCCCACGATGGACATATTCAGCCTTGGAGATAACCTAATATGATTGAGAAATCTGGAGATGCTGGGCTTCTGGGGAGAAAGTGACTTGTTGAAAGAAATATTTCTACATCTGAGAATGACTGCCAACAGGGCAAAGAAAACAATCTCTGACCAGGTTTGCCAGAAAGTTGGTGTCCAGAAGGAATTGTTTAGACAGAGCAAAATCAAGGTAAAATATAAAAGGCCTATTCAGTAGTCTTGCAAACTGAATTTTGTCTTGATGTTTTAATTATCAACCTCTTTGGGGAGTTTAACAGTAGCTATAAATTAATGTATCCTATTTTAAATCTTAAGTAAATTGTACTTTTGTGTCATTATTAGGAATATACATCAAGTTATTTATATACACCATATATCTTTTTGTTGTTTTTTGGGGCTCCTGAATTTTTTATTCTCCTGAAAACATGGAGTTTCAAGATTTGCAACATCTGAGCAATCATTTGATTTGCTCAAATGGATGTGTGATCTCACAGATAGGAGTATTCCTTTCTGAAATACAGCTTGTATATTATCAATGCCCTGCTCAACTTCTAGCACTATTATCTTTTTTTTTGTTTATTTTGTTTATTTATTTATTTATTAATAGCTTTTTATTTACAAGTTATATACATGGGTAATTTTACAGCATTGACAATTGCCAAAACTTTTGTTCCAATTTTTCCCCTCCTCCCCACCCCCTCCCCTAGATAGCAGGATGACCAATACATATTAAATATATTAAAGTATAAATTAAATACAAAATAAGTATACATGTCCAAATCGTTATTTTGCTGTACAAAAAGAATTGGACTTTGAAATATTGTACAATTGGCCTGTGAAGGAAATAAAAAATGCAGGCAGGCAAAAATATAGGGATTGGGAATTCAATGTAATGGTTCTTAGTCATCTCCCAGAGTTCTTTCACTGGGCATAGATGGTTCAGTTCATTACTGCTCCATTGGAACTGATTTGGTTCATCTCATTGCTGAAGATGGCCAGGTTCATCAGAATTGATCATCATATAGTATTGTTGTTGAAGTATATAATGATCTCCTGGTCCTGCTCATTTCACTTAGCATCAGTTCATGTAAGTCTCTCCAGGCCTTTCTGAAATTATCCTGCTGGTCATTTCTTACTGAACAATAATATTCCATAATATTCATATACCACAATGTATTCAGCTAATCTCCAACTAATGGGCATCCACTCAGTTTCCAGTTTCTGGCCACTACAAACAGGGCTGCCACAAACATTTTGGCACATACAGGTCCCTTTCCCTTCTTTAGTATCTCTTTGGGGTATAAGCCCAGTAGAAACATTGATGGATCAAAGAGTGTGCACAGTTTGATAGCTTTTTGAGCATAGTTCCAAATTGCTCTCCAGAATGGCTGGATGTGTTCACAACTCCACCAACAATGTATCAGTGTCCCAATTTTCCCACATCCCCTCCAACATTCCGCATTACCTTTCCCTGTCATTCTAGCCAATTTGACAGGTGTGTAGTGGTATCTCAGAGTTGCCTTAATTTGCATTTCTCTGATTAATAATTATTTGGACCATCTTTTCATATGGCTAGAAATAATTTCAATTTCTTCATCTGAGAATTGTCTGTTCATATCCTTTGACTATTTATCAATTGGAGAATGGTTTGATTTCTTATAAATTAGAGTCAATTCTCTATATATTTTGGAAATGAGGCCTTTATCAGAACCTTTGACTGTAAAAATGTTTTCCCACTTTATTGCTTCCCTTCTAATCTTGTCTGCATTTGTTTGTACAAAAACTTTTCAATTTGATATAATCAAAACTTTCTATGTTGTGGTCAATAGTGATCTCTAGTTCTGCTTTGGTCATAAATTCCTCCCTCTTCCACAGGTCTGAGTGGTAAACTATCCTGTGTTCCTCTAATTTATTTATAATCTTATTCTTTATGCCTAGGTCATGAACCCATTTTGACCTTATCTTGGTATGTAATGAGCTGAGGCTTGAGTTAATGCACTGAGGTCCCAAGCCCATGAGGCTAAATAGTAATTGGACCATACTCTATTAATATATATACTTGGAGAAAGAATGGCCCCGCCCACTCTTTGTGCAAGTCCTGATGTATTGTATAGGAAATGACGTTTTTGGTGGGTGGAGGCAGGGGAGTGGAAAGGGAAGGGGAAGGAGAGACTGCTGACTGGCATCTTGACACAGCTGCTCGCATTGCTATCGAGACTGCCCTTGACCTCCGATCCCCCTCTGCTAGTTGGCTTCCTGTCGCAGCTGCCCATATTGCTTTCTTCACCTCTTTTGAGAATAAAGATTGAAGATTTTCCCCTTAATCTGAATTCCTGACTCCGGCTGATTTTAAATACGCGGTCATCACATTGGTGTATGGTGTTAAGTGTGGGTCAATGCCTAGTTTCTGCCATACGAATTTCCAATTTTCCCAGCAATTTTTGTCAAACGGTGAGCTCTTATCCCAAAAGCTGGGGTTTTTGGGTTTGTCAAACACTAGAGTATTAAGGTTATTGACTGTTTTGTCCTTTGAACCTAACCTTTTCCACTGATCAACTAATCTATTTCTTAGCCAATACCAGATGGTTTTGGTAACTGCTGCTTTATAATATAATTTTAGATCTGGTGCAGCTAGGCCACCTTTATTTGATTTTTTTTTTTCATTCCCTAGAAATTCTTGATCTTTTGTTTTTCCATATGAACTTTGTTGTTATTTTTTCTAAGTCATTAAAAGAGTTTTTTGGGAGTCTGATTGGTATAGTGTTCTAGCACTATTATCAATGTCCTCTTATAAGATTTCTCATCCAGCATTCTAGAAACCATTCTCTATTTATTTTGATAGATGAAGATACAAATAGAGAATTTAGGTTATCCATCTGTCATTCCTTTTCACTCATCTATCTTCTTTTTTAGTCACACATTTATTTGATACTCCTCTTTATTGATGTGAAAATTGAAATTTTTTTCAGCCAGATATAACTCTTGCTTATTGGGAATGCTGATGTCAGTGGTTAGCTTGAACTTAAGAATCTTGAACTACATACAACAGAGCTAAAGCTAATGTGGTGTATGCACTGAATCTGGCATGATTATCATGAGTCCCCTGAGAAATGGGGGTGGGGCAAAAGGCTGCTTAGAGAGGGGGAAATTGACTCGAGTTGGAAATGAAGTTGGAAATCAAAGCTTCCAATTATCATTCAAGAGGCTGATCAGTGAGGGGCTTTCCACTTTTAGCCTAAATAAAATGGAAAGACCCATTCTTAAAATTTTAAAAAGAAAAAGAAATGAGTTTTTGTAGTAGTAAGCAGCTTAATATTGTTGACTGTTACATGATTTCCTAAATGTAATTCAGCTCAATTGGCATCTGCAATATCTGTTCAAGATAAATGTGCTGTTAGTTAATTCAGTATGCTATTCATCCATGTGGTAATGCATTTTTCATATACTTTGTTTTTTTTATCGGAATGTTTAGGTTTCAAGTGACTCAAAATAGAGATAGTCTGGGGTAGTGGATAAAAAATTGGACTTGGTGTTAGGAAGACATGAGTTCAGACCCTTCCTTAGACCATTGTGATCTATGTGACTCTTAGTAATTCAACTGTAACTGAAAGCTTTATAGTATTCTGGAGCTTAATGCAATTAATAAAATGTATCTGTCATTAGAAAAATTCAAGAACCCTAGCTTTGACAGAAAATTCCTTCTCAATCTGTGCTCTGAAAAGGGTATTACAATGACAATGTTAAATACTCTATGTCAGGTGTTCTTGAACCTGAGATTCATATAAACATATATGTATGTATGCATATATATGCACACACATGTGTATACATAATATGCATATGTATATGTCTGTCCATCTATCTCAATAAAATTGATGTTCTTTGTCTATTTGCTGGATCTGAAACAGTTCTGAGAAGATTTTACCAGATTGCTAGAGGGTCTATGACACAGAGAAGGTTAAGAACCCTAGGTTAATATAAAGAGACTGTGCCATAAGTGAAGTTGCTAAATAGCATAGAGGATAGAGCACTGGACATGGAATCAATTAGGAAAACTCAACTTCCTGAGTTCAACATAAGCCATCTCAATCAACTTTTCACTGGCATGTTCTCTCCTTTGCAGATCAGATCTCCCCAAACTTGATTAGAGAACAAAGACACAGGGGTCTCTTCTTGGTACCTATCATAAAAGTGTGACTATAAATATTTTTCTACATTTGGGATGGTTCTTTTGCTTCTTTTAGTGATCTGTCTATAAGTGGCATTTACTGACTTTTGTTTTTTTTAGTATAATTCCCAATTGTTTTCCAGAGCTATTGAATCAATTCACAATTATGCTTATAGAACATTATTATACGAATGTTTCCACAGTCCCTCTAATATTTGCCATTTTCATGTTTTGTCATCTTTGCCAACCTGATGTTTGTAAAGGGAAAATTATTATTTTAATTTGCATTTCTCTAAATATTAATGAATGAGAATATCATTTCATATGTTTCTAATGTTTTCTTCTTTTGAAAACAGCCTGTTCACATCTTTTGACCACTTAACTATTGGGGAATTAATCGTGTTCTTATATCATTCAATTAACTAAACAATCAAGATGCATTTCTTAAACTCCAATACCTTGTCAGTCATTATGCTAGGTACTGGACTACAAAGATAAAAATGAAATAATGTTTATCCTTAAGGAGATTGTATTCAAAGGAAGAAGGAGAATTTGTTTCCATGTCAATCTTCAGAAATCATATATAACTTAAATATGGGAGTAATAGGGCTTTTGTGCATGCTCAGGCACAAAAGCATCTAAGATGTCTTTTCTCCCAGAATGTTTTCTCCCTGAAGCAGGTGCCAGATGTTTTCCAAATGGACACCTTCATCTTAAGGGATCTGGATATATGCAAAAGACCTATTACGTGATTTTTTTTTATTCTTGAAGAGGAACAAAGATGTAATGAGGGCAATATCTTGACTTGTGTATGAATTGGATGAGACAAATATGGCAATGTTGTCAGGCTCACTCCTCCAGTCATCAAAGTCTAGTGGTAAGATATACGTCAAGATAGTAATTTCATTGGGAAGCATTAGTAACTACTAGAATGGTTTGGAGATCAGGAAATGCTTCATGTTAAGGCATCAGTAGAACTGAGCTTTGAAGGAAAAAGGAATACTAAGAGATTAGAATGAAGAAGGAAAACTTTCTCAGTATGAGGGCTATCCTCACAAAGGCATGGAGATGAGAGATGTCATCATATGTAAGAAAAAACAAGAGGACAAAAAAGAAGTATTGTTTTGCCCCCAGGAAACATAGACAGCAAGATGGAAATACCAGGTTTAGGGGAATTATTGTCTATACATTCATTGAACTTGTGAAATTTCTCACTTAAAGTTACTTTGACAAAGTTGTTTCAAATTAGAATAAATGAGGTTTTAGGGAAGTTAGATTATGCTTATAGCCTTAGTATTAGATTATGTCATATTGTTCTTATTTGTAGTTTACCATTCAGAAGCATTGAAAACATTTTATTCTATTAGCCATCATTTATCAACACTCTAGTCATGTATGAAAATCCATATGCCTTTTAACATGAAATTCAATCCACATCCAGTGTCATTCTGAATTATTTGTTAATCTATCAACAATATTTGTTGAATTACTGTTAATGTTGGATATGTGCCAGGTATTTTATTACAAAATGAACATTTTTGTTATAACTAACACATATACAAAACTACCTTGTGGGAAAATAACTAATTTTCCATATCTCTTTTGAATTTTATTTTTCCCACTGGCAGACTCTTGGTGCTGTCCATAATTTCTCAATATATACCCCATGTGGCTTCACTGTAGATTCATATCTTCCCAATAACTGTCATAGTAGACTTGTTTTCAAAATTTTTTTGCTGTGTGAAATTATCCTTACAATACAGTCTGTCACTTTTCATTGACCACAACATATATAACTCAGCATAAAGCATGGAGTTAGAAGATGTTTTATGCAATTGTTTTTATTGGGTTATTCACTTGCTGAAAAGCATAGAAGAATAATGCAAACAATAAAGTAGCTGGAATATGCCAGTAAGAAAAGCCAGCGATAAAAACTTAAAAGGACATAAAACATATAGTCATGAACTACTGGAAGGTTTTATATAGCAGAGTAAATTGTTTCATGGTCCATAGAGTGTGTTCATTATTATTATTATTATTATTTACCTATGAACTCTGATCCATGGTTGATGAGTCTCTAGTTGTAGGACATACTAAAGCAGATTTGGATAGACAAATGGAAAGAAAAATATTTGAAGAACTTCCCATTATTAGTCTAATGTTCAATACAAGAAATTACATATGCTGAAAATAGATCTTCAGTAAAATAGAAAGCTTTCCCAGGCAAAGCAAATTGAAACTTAGTTGGAAATAAACCAGAATTTCTGCTTATCAGGATTTTGAAAAATATCTCTCATAACAATTTATATTCACAAAATCTTTTTTCCCTTTTCTATGCTTGAAATAAAACTACATAGTCATAAATATTTTATAGATAAGGAAACTTCAATAATGTTGCATCAGGTCATAGATCCTCATGTTATCAATTATGATACTCCTTGGAAGGCAACAATTTGTAGTGGATAGAGGACTGGCCTTTTATTTAGAAAACCTGTATTCAAATCCTGTCACTGGCATATGCTGGCTATATATATATATATATATATATATATATATATATATATACATATACATATACATATATATATACATATATATTTATATACATATATTCATGTATACATTAAATTACCACCCTAGGCTTAGGGTGGTAATTTAATAATACCTTATAGGGTATTGTATCTTTGATTGAAGGATAATGTAATGAGCTAAAGGGAGACAAGGGAAAACATGTCAACATCTCCTTTGATGACAACTTCTTGATTGATGATAAGTAGGCTAATGTGATCCATTATTTTTGAGAGTAGGTTTTTTAAAAATAGATTGTTTAAGAGGACTTAAAGGAAAAGGATCACTCACTCTAAGCTGTATTGTAGTCAGTGATTAGAATTCCTGAGAGTATCTGAATTGAGTTGTTGGAACATATCCTATGAAAATTAGAGATTAGAATTAATTAGGGGAATAATGTAAATACCTCAGTGAAGGGACTATTTTATTTTATCTATGTATTCCCAGTCCTTAGCATAATGTCTGGCATATTCAGAGGTACTTTATTGTCAAATCAAGTTGAATAAGGCATAAAAATGTTTACCTTTCTATATTGTGATTTTTAAGGAAGTAGACAAATATGGGAAACTTTTTTATCTTCCTCTCTGCGATAGGACAAAATTTCCCCATAGTATCTTATTGACCTCAGTTTTCCAGATGTATATTTCTTTTTCATTCCAACAGCCAACATGAGTTAGACCAAAAATAAAGTTATCCATAAAATTTGATTAGTGCCAGTTTTCCTGATAGTTTCTTGTCTTTGTAGGGATATAAAAAGTTTCAGCCATATCTCAGAATTGGAACTTTTCAGACTTGGTAGGTACTTAAGATCATAGGAATTGCATATACTGATATCTTATTGACCATTCACATTTCCAGATGAAAATGAGTGGGATGCCCTTCAGAGAAGCTGTGTGACTGAATTTGCATTGTATATTGCTGTATTAAAGTCAAGTAAACCTCATTTGTTAAATATTCACTAACTTATGAGTATTTCACCATTGAATCTGAAAAGGGTACTGGCATTTAAATTGAACCTTCAAAACCCTATTTTCCTTTTGCTTATTATTTTTGAGAGGCTAGAAGGTAGACAGGTCAGGAAGACCGTAGGAACATGGCCACAGAAGGAAAATTATATCAGAAAATATCACACCAGAATTTTAGTCCATAGCCAAAATATAAATAAAATAGATATGGATTTGAAATTATATCATGAAGAATTTAAGTTCTGCCTATGATACAGAATTTCTTTACAATGATAATTTTTCATTATCAAAGATTATCAAAGATGTATTGTCTTGTAAAAATATTATCTGAAATAATAGCTTACCTTTCTAGTAAGACGTAAATGAATGTTCTAAACTTTTTTTTCTCAAGCTCCTATAGAATCCTGTCCTTCAAGTTTCTTAAATGAAAACCTAGCCTTATACTTGACTCAACATGAAAACCATTCCCTCTAAAGTCATTTGTCCTACTTTTCTTATAATTTCATAAACTCTTGATATAATACCTCACTATTTTCTCTTTTATTCCAACCTCTGAAGAAGAAGTAACCTTTTTCCTCATCAATTCCAGCTTATCTATATATGTATCCTTGATCCCATCTCTTTCTAAATTTTACAGAAGATCATTCTCACTTATCATTCCCTTACCTCCATCTTAAGTCTCTGCCTATCTACTGGTTCCTCCCTTGCTTTCTAAAACATATGGAAATCTACCCCATCTTTGAAAAAAACAGAAAAACATTCTTAGTAGTTGCTGTCCATCCTTTCTAGATAATGTCCTTCTATCTTCCTTCCTTTTCTTAATCAAATTACTTGGGGAAAAAATGTGTATTCTTGATGCTTCCACTTCTCATTCTTTTTGTTTTTTATTTTTAAAAATTTATTTTATTTTTAATTTATAGGACAAAATAAGCATTTCCACAACTTAATGTAGTAAAAAAGATGATTACACAAGAAATTAAATTTACTATGTACAACTTGCTATTCCTTTCAAATATACCACCAAGTTTTCATGTAAACTTCTTTTATTTTCTTCCCTTTCTCCTCTTCCCTTCCACAGAGATGGCCATCATTAGACAGAAATATATATGTATATGTGTGTATATGTAAAATTATTCAATATATACTTCTACTTATTAGTTCTTACTCTGGATGCAGATCACATTTTCCTTCACAGATCTTTTATAGCTAATTTTAGTATTTATATACTATAAATTGTTAGAAATGAGTCAAAATGACTTATTTATTCAAAGTTCATCATAAAAAAAGATTGCTATTAATGTATACAATATTCTCTCCGTTCTGCTTATTTCTCTCTTCATTACTTTGTGCAAGTATTTTATTCCTTTTCAATGTATTGCAATCTGGTTGCTCATATTGAACATTTAATAAATGCTTTTCTACTTGATACTACTCTTTTCAAAGTTATAAACCATCTTGGCAAACATTAATAGCTATGAATATTTTTCTATAAATATTTTTCACAATTCCATGTAAAAGTGATTTTTAATGTTTTTTAAAAAAATTTGAGTTCCAAATTCCTTCCCTCCTTTCCTGGTCCTTGAGATGGTCACTCCTAAAAGCATTTTCCCTGATCATGATATGTGTAATTAAGCAACATAAATCCACACTTTTTGCCACGTTTGAAAAAACTGTAACATTCTGCACTTCTAATACATTACTTCTTTGTCAAAAAATGTAAAATATTTTTTCTTCATTACTCTTTGGGAATCATGATTTTGCTCATTGCATTGATCAGAATGCTTGCCTTTCAAATTTGCTTTCTTTTATGTTATTATAGTCATTGTTTAAATTATTTTTCTAGTTTGACTAACTTTACCATGTATAAATTCATATAAATTATCCCAGGTTTCTAGGGAATCATTTCCAATTCATTGATTTCTTCTTTCTCTCTTTTGTTGATTAAATTATTTATAGACATAAATCTTCTCTTAACAACTGTTTTGGCTGCATCCCAAAAATTTTTGTATGTTGTTTCACTGTTGTTATTTTTTTTTTGATGAAATTAACTTGTTTCTGTGGTTTCTTTATTGACACACAAATTCTTTAGGATTAAATTATTTATTCTCTAAGTTTGAATCTTTTAAAAGTGTTCTCTATTGTTAGAGGGTTCTGTATATTTACTTTTATAACATAATTCCTAACACAGACCATAGCTGCCAAATATTCACTCTTGCAAAATATATATTGTACTTTAAATATAATTACATTAAAAAATCCTAAACACAGTTTTTTATCCTATGATAGCAATTAATCTAAATTACATGAGATGATCTATTTCCTTGGATCCTGTTATTTTCCCAAAATCAGTTGCAGAATCCACCGTCTGAATAATGATCAAAATAAATGAGTCTTCATTTTTAAGAGCTTTTCCTGCTTCTTCTACAAAAGTGATTTGACTGGGATAAAAAAGAAAATGTCAGTAAAATACCTAAAATGCTAGGTATGGTGAAGTTTTTTTTTTTTTTTTAACATGATCTATATTCAGGTTCTTTTTCTTTTTTCTTTTTGTTGAGGCAATTGGGGTTAATTGACTTGCCCAGGGTCACAAAGCTAGGAAGTGTTAAGTGTCTGAGATCAAATTTGAACTCAGGTCCTCCTGAATTCAGGGCTGTGCCACTTAGCTGCCCCTCAGGTTCTTTTTTTAGTTAGAATATATTTAAATAATTTTTCTCAATATATAGTACCAAACAAGCATGAAAATTCCACTCATGGAACTGTTTGGTTCTGCAAACATATATTGTATCTAGGATATACTGCAACATATCCAACATATAAAGGACTGCTTGCCATCTAGGGGAGGGGGTGGAGGGAGGGAGAGGAAAAAAAAAATCGGAACAGAAACGAGTGTCAATATAAAGTAATTATTAAATAAAAAATTAAAAAAAAAAAAAGAAAATTCCACTCATGTTACTAAGAACATTTAACCAGGCAACTCTGAAAAAGGCTTTTTCACTTTTGTATTTACCAATCTTTCTCTAAGAGTCCCAATGTACATAACACAGACCTCTTTACACCCAGATTATGAGATCATTCAAGACTTTTCCTGTGTCAGAAATATCTAGTATACAGATTAGAATCAGGAAGATGAGTTTAAAACCATATTCAGACCCTTACTAGCTATGTGACCCCTAATAAATCACTTCACTGCTGTCTGCTTTAGTGTCCCCTTGTAAAATAGGAATAATAACTTTACAGCGTTGTTCTGAGAATCAAATGATATAAAAAAAATTAAAAGTATTTTGTATAGTGCCTGGAAGCTCAGTTTTCAGGCATAGATGACTCTTTGTCATCTATTTGGGGTTTTCTTGGCAAAAATACTGGAGTGGTTTGCTATTTCCTTCTCCAATTCATTTTATAGGTGAAGAAACTGAGGTAAAAAGGCTTAAAGTCACTTGTCAAGGGTCACACAGATAGTAATGTCTGAGGCAAGATTTGAATTAATGACTGATTCCAGGGCCAGTACTCCATTCACTGGGCCATGCACCTGTTCCTGGCAAATAATGGATTTTTGATAAAAGCCAGTTCCTTTCCTTCTAACCTTTCACAAAGATAGGCTACCATATCTGCTCAATAATTATTGATTGTACAATCATCCATCTTAATAAATATGTGTTTTTAGAACATGGGTGAATTTCTATTGCTGTATCATAGATTCTAAATTGGGCTGCTCTATAAATATTCAAACCTTGATAGAAACTGAGAGCCCACCTCCTTCCCTTTCCTCAGTGAAAATTTTAGTGTCTGCGACCAGTTTCACACATGAGTGAAATATATAGGAAATTTTAAAGAAGGGGAAAAAACTAAAGGAGGACTTCAGCACCTTGGTTTGGGCACTAGTTCTTTGTTATTGGCAGTTTTTTTGTCTTCTTGTTTTTTCTAAAAATCTAGAATTGGCCTACTAAATGTTGGAATAAGTCCCCGAGGACAGGAATCTGTACCTCCTGATTCCCACGACACTGTACTTTCTATCATATCATACTTTTCCCCTTAACCTAAATAGAAATTGTAAAATTCAAATTGAGGTAATCCAGATTTACTTTAGGGAATTTAGATAAGTCTGTGATCAGTGTTTGTTTTGTATATAGTATGCATGAGAATGCAGACAAATCATCTTAAATCTCTAGTCTGACTGTCTTAGAAATTAAACTCTATGGTTTTGTTTCAGCTGTATGGTATTATACTCTTCAGATACTCAATTCACCTTTTGATTTAATTTTAAAAACATTCTGTTTTTAGCTAGCTAGATTTTAAAAAAATATGTATTTAATTTTAAATTGAAGGTAGTAGATATAAATAATTTTTTTTTCTTTTTTAGTTTAGGGAAGGAAGTGTACATTTTTCCTACCTTTTTTAAAAGGAAGTGTACACACATGTATTTATCTCTCCAGATGAGAGAGAAAGATAGAGACAGAGGAAGAGACATAGACGAAGATAGAAAAGGAAAGACATTCAGACAGAGATGCAGAGATACATAGAGAGATAAAGAGACAGAGAATAGACAAACACACTTAGGAAAGTAGAATACTCTCCAGTTTTCTCCATATTTCTCTGATCTCCTGCTTGTCTTCCTAGAGTCTTTGAGGAATTTTTTTTTTGAGTGAGTTGAAACTCTCAGTGGAGCTGATTTATTTCATTCCCCATGGGAAAGAACACATTTGCTCTTTCTATTATTAAATACATTCTAATCTGAAATTTTCTGGTGTGTGTGCTATCTATTTGAAAAAATAGATTTACCTGGTATTCATTTAGGTGCAATGGACAGAGGCTTGATGTGGGGTCAGACATTTTCTAGAATGACTAATGATCTCTCTTGTTTTAAGTTTCCTCATCTGTAAAGTGGGGAAAACAACAGCACCTATCTCCTAGAGTTCTTTGTGAGGATAAAATTAGATAATATTTGTAAAGTGCTTTGCAAACCTTAAAACATTATATAAATGCTAGTTATATAATTCACTACTTGTGATGGCCTTTTGTGTAAATAAATAGCTTTCAGATATAAGCTGCCTTCCTTTCTATTTAATAGACAGTGATTAGGGAAGCAAATAGAAAAGATAAATTATTTCTCTTAGACAAGTAATGTTTAGGGGGCCAAATAGATACATTTTTATTCTTATTCTCTGAATTTTAGAGCAAAAGGCTGACGCCTACCATCTAGTTTCCTTTCAGAAAGGAATCTTGTCTTCTTTGGAGAGAAAGGTGAAGAAAATTTCAGAGATATTTCTTCCCATTTCCTTTTGAGCTGTATTTATGCATAACCATGTGAATATACTTACATACATTATGATGGATAACATATAACTAACATTATTTTTATTAATCACTCTGTTGTTTTTTTATGTATTGCTCATTTCCTAATGAGGGACCAGTACTTTTTTTCCCTCTAGCTAATATGTAGTGTTTATTCCGTTTTATCAGAGTACAAAGAAATTAATTCAAGGAATATTCATTTTACCCACCACTTTATTTTTATCAAGAGACTTAAAAAAATCAAACAAATAAACAAATAACCTCTACAATATCATGCAACTTTTGCAAAAGCTCCACTTTGTACAAATGGGCTTTTTTGACTGGTTTCTTTAGCTGATAGTGTTGCTGAAGGAGCTGGAAAGCTAGAGGGGAAAACTTATTAAACACCTGCTGAAGTACAGCTTTGTACAATTAGAGCACCTGCTGAGCCAGCTGTCTCTCTCTCTGTGTGCAAAGCAACAAAAACTAGGTATTATCAAGTTCCCTCTTTTGCTTTGGGTAAAAAAATTATTTACCTGGCCTTGGAGGAGAATATTGAAGGAAAATTGTATAGTCTATTGCTTTTCTTATGAGAATATCCGAATGGAATTTTCACGAATATTGTTCGTAATGGGTTATACATAGCATGTTTTCTTTATGGCCTTGGAAGATAAGTGTTGGTGTCTCTAAATACTAACAGAGACTATTTTTGGTTTTCTACTTCACAGAAATTTTGTCTCCTGTTAGGTAGTTGGTATGTGCCACACAGCATGATGTCATGAAAAGAATGAGCTACAGTAGGAAGATCTTGCTTTCAGTTCTTGGATTTATTGCTTACTGTGTATCAGTAATTTAGTCACAACTTTTCTGTCCTTTATTCTCCTCATTTGTATAATAGGCACGGTAATTATTGGTATTTATTAATCATATCAGAATTTGCAAAATATGTTACACATGTAAAAATGAAGATTTAGCTTTTTCACTTGTTAAGAAATTGTTGAATAGTGTATACCTCACATATAAAAATGAACAATGTTCCAGGAGTTATCTTACTCCTCCTATCTGATTATGGGAATTGTTTGGGGAGAAATTTTAGGTAAATGGCTGTTGCTATAGCTCCAGCTAGTTTATAAAACAAATTATATTAGAATAAAGATGTGATTTTTTGCATTCAAGTTCAAAGAAATCCTAAATCTATCTGTAGACTCCTCTTAAATTCTCTCATTTAGAGTTCAAAATGGGAAAAACTGATTATCATATATTTTATATATTCAATACAATTTTAGCTCATTATTTTGTCCCTGTCCAGAAAAAGGGAAATCTTGAAAAATGGAGCTCTCGTTCATTTTCCATTTATTTTTTCATTTCCTTACACATTTTACATGATCCAGAAGGAAATACACTCCCATTAAAGTTTAAAATATCTTCACTGTAAGAAATCTCACTTTAAAAAGACATAGTAGTAAAACTCCAAGTGGGAGCTGCTCAGGTTATGCTTTCAACTTATTTTTTCTAAAGGAAATGCCAAGGTAGTATAGCTTAGACTCTTTTTGACCCCAATCCATGTTGTCAACAGTCATAATCAAGTAACTGCTAATGCTTTTATTAGAGACATACCCCCATGCCCTACATTCAGAATCTTTGGTAGAAAGGAAAGGGGATGTCTCATCGATATCCACTTTAGTTCTTTCAGTCAGGATATCAGAAACTCTCACATCAGGCTCACCATCCCTGTTGGGTCTCAAACAGAGATGGAAAAATGCAAGAGTTAGTTAGAGAGAGATGGAAAAAAAATGACAGCTTTGTTCTGAGCCCCAGCAATCCATTCAATTCCCATGCCAAAAAGCTACATTCTTAAGAACTGACTAGGGTTTTAGTGATCATCTGATTCCCATATAGAGAAGGCCAGAATTCACTAGAGCTCTGGTGAATTTCCCACAGCTTTCAATGAAAGTATGATTTACTCCACTCTTACTGTTTTAGAAAGGTATAGTGGTTAATTGCGGACCCATTGATTGTTCTCCAGGGGCCACATTTGGAGGTGTTAATAATTTGGAAATGATTACAAAGATTGCTTTAATGCTTATTTTAATCCCATGTTTTCACTGAGTTATTCTCCTTCATTATATATTTTTCCTTTGAATTCATGACTTTCAGGTTTGATCTGGGAAAAGAAAAATCACTGGGGGCTTATGAACTATGTATTTAAATATAAGATTACTCCAACAGTACAGAACTATATCCAGGAAGGGGCCCTTTATCTAGTGCTTCCAGGTGCTATATGTATTAATGAATTTAACGTCACGACATTATAAGTTAGATATGATAATACATATCATATTCATTTTACAAATGACAAAATTGATGTGTATAGAGAATAAAAGATAGAATCCAGCTTTCTTCCAATTTCTTTTAGGTTGAACTTTTTAAATTCATGGATGAAGTATATATAGGCTGATCAACCCCAAGGTGTGGAGGAGATTTAGACAACAGGAACACTGAAATAGAGATTAAGAGACAGTTCAGACACTATCGGCACTGATCAGAAATGAAGCAATGAATGTTTGTTATTGAAATTAGCTAGTTTGGATTCCTTTTGTACTTACTCGAAAGTGGAAACCCCATTCCAATTTTACCTGCCTTCTTTTATTTTCTATATCAATCAATCAATCAATATTTATCAAATGCCTACTATGTGCCAGGCACTGAGTTCAGTTCTGGGGATACAAAGGACATAAAAATTCTTGCATTTAAGGAACTCACAATATAATGTAATATTCAAATTTGTTTTTGATTGACTATACTTATAAAAGAATGGGCTTTTATTTTTTTGGGGGGGAGGGCAGTGATAAGGGTGAGAGGGAAAGAGTAGTGAACATGACAATTAACAAAAGGAAGATAAAGTCCATTATTGAATTATTGAATGTCCCTTGGTGCTATGAGTAGAATACAGGACTTGGAGTCAGGAAATTCTGAGTTTAAATTCTGCCTCAGAGGTTTCTAACTGTGGCTTTGAGCAAACCATTTACTTTTATAATCAGTTTCCTCATCTTTGAAATAAAGAAAATAGTAGTACTGATTTCATAGGTTTTGAGGAATAAATGAGAAAATCAATGTGCTTCTGAGACCTTTAAGTATAAGTTCTAGGTATTATAATTAGTTGTAATAATATATATATTTATATGATGCCTTAGAGTTTGCAAAGTACTTTAAAATATTATTTTATCCTAATAACCTGGGACAAAACTGCTCTTGTTATCGTCATTTCACAGATGATGAAACTGAGACAGACTGAAGTTAAGTGTCTTGCTCAGGATTATAGAACTAGCAAATGTCTGAGTCTGGATTTGAACTCAGGTCTTTCTGAATTCAGGACCAGTGTTTTATCTACTAGATTGCTTAGCTGCATTAATAACAATAAAAAGAAAAAAAAGAAAAGAAGGGTGTTCAAAAAGTGACAAAGACAATCAGGAGAGTATTGGATTACCTCAATAAATATGAGATACATCAAAAAAAGATCCTCTTTTTCCTTTCCCTCCTTCCTTCCATTCTTCCCTCATTCCTTCCTTCTGATGCGGTTCAGTGCAGGTCAGGGAGTTGTGGGAACCCCTTTCTGGTTGGCACAGGTCCTTTGTAAATGAACTTATGAACCTGAAAAGTTAAATTGGCAAAAGAAGTTTATTATTAGAACTGAGAAGTCAGCTTTCGCAGGCTGAGTTTCTAGCAGAGAAATCCTGACAGAGAGGTAAATAGATCCTGTTAGGGAAATAGGTCAGAGAGATAAAGAGGGAGCAATGCTGAAAAGAGATTTTCGTTTCAGCAGGCAGAGGGTTGCAGCTATGCCAACAGGAGAGAGAGGTTTCTTGGCATGACTAGGTCCTCTGCAAGGGATTGAGAGGAAGGAAGCTTGTTTTATGGGCAGCTCTTGGTTGGGGCTGGGAGCAGTTTGAGCTGGAATCAGAATAGAGAATCTTGGAATTGAACGAGTATCTCTGGACTAATTTCCAACTCAATAAAGCTGGATAGAAATCTCGATCTCCAGCTTGGACTAAGTAGGAGTGGTCTTGGACTCAATTAGTCCCATCCAGATAATAGAATGAAACCACTTTATCTTGATTCCCTGGGGTCGGTCTCTCAGGGGAGAGCTTCTCTGAGAGGTTTCCCAAGCTTTTCCCCAAAGTCTGAAAGAGAGAGTGAGAGTTTTGGGGCTCCCCTTGTCATTTCTTTCCTTCCTTCTTTCCTTCTTTCCTTCCTTCCTTCCTTCCTTCCTTCCTTCCTTCCTTCCTTCCTTCCTTCCTTCCTTCCTTCCTCCCTCCCTCCTTCCCTTTCTTCCTTTTCCTCCCTCCCTCCTTCCCTTTCTTCCTTTTTTCCTTCCTTCCTTCCTCCTTCTCTTCCTTCTATCATTTCTTTTCTTTTTTCCACATTTATTAAACATGACATTTCATTAATTTGTCTTAATAGTTGCCCATAAAGAGAGAAAACAATCCTCACGAGGGCACCCCTAGTAGATTTGTTTTGGCTTAGCCCCTCAATGATGTATCAGGAAGTTAAAAAGGTCAGTCATGTCCCCATACCCCCTTCTCCAGAAGGCAACCCATAGTAGGTTAGAAAGGAAAGTCATACTGGTATATCTGGAAAACTCTGCCCATAAGAAGAGAGGACAATGCATTCCATAGGTAACAGCAGATAAGTTCCCAGGCTGTTTCTCTTTGTCTGTCTCTGTCTTTGTCTCTGTTTCTCTTTGTCTTTGTCTCTCTCTCATTCTCTCTCATTTTTCTTTCTCTAATTCTATATTGAGATATGAAACTACACATAGATACAAATATATATTTAGATTAAAATATAAATATATATTTAGAAATAATATTATTTTCTAAATAGAAAAAAATTAATTTTCTTTTATTCTCTTTAGATTTTTTAAAAGAACTTTCCAAACATCAATAAATGTACATGTTAATACACAAAGAACAGTAAAAAAAATTACATATAAAATCATGAGCCTCTTTTATTATTATATAACATTCAAATATATATTAAATTTAACATGATAGCACCACCCTGCTTATTTCTGAACTTGTTTCTTTGTGTGTAATATGTTATAAGTCATATATGATCTATAACAATCACCATTATCATCATTATGATTGTCATCATTTCATTGCAGTAGACTAGACTTTACTCAGGCTGGTTCCATGGTTCAGACTTCAGACTGGAATGAAGTGGTCCCCTAGTGGTATATCTGTGTTTAACAACAGTATGCTTGCTTAGCCAGGGAGTAGAAAGAATAATATATAATGATGTCAAACTGGTTCAGTTAGACACAGTTCCCCTCAACTCTATGGGAAAATGCCTTAGTTTCCTGGAACAATCAGTGATAACTTTCCTTCCTTTTACACACGCACACACACACACACACACCAGAAAACAAAAACAAATTAAAAAAAAACTAGCCTACTCTATATTCACATTCATTATTATTTACATGATTTCAAAATGTTTACCTGCATAATTCTAATTTTTGTCAGGATTATTTCAATCCACATTTCTAATAGTGTATTAGTCAATACTAGAGGAGCTGTGAGAAGACAGATATACTATTTCAATTTTTTATCATCTTTGTTCATGAAATAGGCATTTGTACACGACTCACTTCATTCTGTTTGACTATACCATTTTTTCATGCACCTTTCTCCCTTGTGCGTATATAGCAGAACTACAAATTCTTCTCCATTTCTTCTTCTAGACACATATCCCTCATCCCCTCATCTTGAATTTGAATCTCAGAAAGTCTATTTTTTCAACCCTAAGGCTTAAACAAAGATTACAAACTTTTAAATTTGCTTTGATCAGTTGAGTTTTAAGGGAAATATAACTGGTATTTTCTTAGGCTCGGTGAGCTATTTATTTTCTGTCTTTAATGCTTGTACCTAATGCAGCCTCAGTTTTTTTTAATTAAGCTTTTAACATACTGTGACAGCCTGTCATGCTGTAGTCCACTATACATTGGTTTATATTGGCAACTAACAAGCAATGGCATGAAGTAATTAGGAATAAATTTTAGACTGCAGATTGGGTGATTAAGTAAAGCTGGTCTCCATGCTATGTGTGTGAAGGAAATAGTTGACAGAAGAGGGAAAGTGAAGAGTTTTTTTCTTTTTTCTTTTTTTGCAAAATCCCTTTTGTAATGAGGGTGAATGTGAATGCCCCACCTCACCCCATTCATTTGTCTGGGACACTTCCCACAGAGTTGAGGAGTGAGCTAGATGTTCTGTCATATTGTTAAATTACATACATTAACAATAGTTTCTGTTTCTGTTTCCCTAAAATGGTGGTTTTGATGGAAGTAATGAAAGAGTAAACCATGAAGAGCTACCCTTTCCTTCCACCTTTATCTCCTTGCTAGGCAGTAAGATTTATAAAAAAAGCTCTATCTCTCTTTCTTTTGGGGTTCTGCTTCATTTGTAATCATTGACTCCCTTAAATTCCCAATAAAGATTTTACAAGTATGACAATGAGAATACATGATTGCTTGGTCAGAGGTGTTAAGCATGAGGCCTACAAAAAACAAATTTAAATGCAATTGGAAAATATTTGACAAAATAAATGAAAAAAAAACGCAACAGAGCAAAGGTAAGGTTAATATGTGGGTTTTCTAGATCAATACGTGACCCACAAGGATTCTTTTGTACTGTTTAGTGGCCCCCATTCGTATTTGAGTTTCATCCCACTGGCCTAGATGATCTTGAGATTAAACCTTAAATCCCTGACTCTTGTGTTATGTGTTTCTTTCCCTGAACCTGAGTCATCAGAGATCCTAAGAGATAGATGTTTTTAGTAGCCTCATGCATTTGAAAAGTCAAGGGTTTTTGATTTAGGAGCTGGTTACCTAGAGGTAACTTCCTAGAGGAGAACATGCTGCAGCTTCCTAGGGGAGAATATGACCAATAATACTAGAAAGGTGTTATAGATAAAAGGATCAAACCATACATATCTTGGCTAGGGAGATGATCTGAGTTTGAGAATTGTTCAATTCTTTCTCTGGGTCCAGATGGCTCTCTTCATCACAAGATTATTGGAACTAGCATCAATTATTTCATTTTGGAAAGTGTCAAACATTCTTCAGAATTGATCGTCCTATAATACTGATGTTGTTGTATAAAATGATCTCCTGGTTCTGCTCATTTCACTTAGTGTCAGTTCATGTAAATCTTTCCAGGTCTTTCTAAAATCATCCTCCTGATCATTTCTTATGGAACAATAATATTCCATAAATTCATATTTGTGGTATAGTTTTAAGCTCATCTGGATGAGCACACATTCTTGTAATCATGTGTTCTGTCTCCTTCTTTTCCTTAGATTGTCCCCTTCTCCATCCTCCTCCCACCCTTGTGGCTATGCACATGAAGCATATTAGCTATGCTATTTAATTCTTTTTTTTTTTTAAAGGCATGGAGAAATTTTTATTATTTTAATATTCCTGTGAAATTTCTGAGACCTTTATCTCTGGAGTATCCTTTTAGGTTCATTCTTGTTTAAGCATTTTATTTATGTCCAGTTCTTTGTGATCTCATTTGGAGTTTTCCTGGCAAAAGTACTACTATTTCTTATCCAATTCATTTTACAGATGTGGAAACTGAGCAAATAGAATTAGGCGATTTGTTCTGTGTCACATAGCTAATAAATGTATGAGGCTAGATTTCAACTCTGACTTTCCTGTTTTCAGGCTTGGCTGTCTATCTGCTATGCTATTTAACTGCTTTTCTAGGTTCATTATGCCTAAAACATATAAATCATACCTGGAGCTCCTGTCCAGTATTGCTAGAACATAAATGACACATAAATCCAATAACAAAATTATTTCATTAAGTGTAAAAGCAGAATCATTCTTAGACCTACATATAAATGTGTCCATTCCAACTAAACCTTAGATGGTTGATAGGATTAAAAATACTTTCTAGACAGTGCATGTACTGGGTCTCTTTCCCAAGGAAATCATAAAGAAGGAAAAATGACTCACATGTGCAAAAAATGTTTATAGCAGCTCTTTTTATGGTGGCAAAGAATTGGAAAAGGAATAGATGCTGATCAACTGGGGAATGGCTGAATAAGTCATGGTATATGAAAGTAAGAGAATATTATTGTTCTATGAAAAATGATGAATAAGCTGATTTTAAAAAGGCCTGGAAAAATTTACATGACCTGATGGCTGAACAAAACAAGTAGAACCAGAAATATATTGTACAGCAAGATTGTGCAATGATCAATTTTGAAAAACCTGGTTCTTCTCAGAAGTTCAGTGATCCAAGGCAATCCCAATTAACTTTAGATAGAAAAACGCCATCTGCATTCAGAGAGAGAATCATGGAGAATGAATGTAAATTAACACATGCTATGTTCATTTTTTTTTTGGGGGGGGGGTTTGGTTGTTTTCTTTTCTTTTGTGGTTTACCCCTTTTGTTCTGATTTTTCTTTGTCAAAGAATTCATAAAGAATGAGTATTAAAAAAATTAATTATATATAACCAGAAAAATAAAGAAAACAACATAAAAATAACTGTTAGACTGCCTATGGGCAGGGTCAGTCTTTAGGGATTAAATGCATAGTTTCCTCGGAAATGTAGTTTGAGGTTTCCAGGGAATAATCAGGTTCAGCAAAATGGACAGGGAGGGTAGATATAAGTCAGTGATTAAAAATTCCTGCCATTAGGTTGGGATATGATAACATAGTTTAAAAAAGACTGTCAGGGACTGATTTTAAACAGTAGAGGTGCAGAGGGCTATGACTAAGAGGCAATTTCCCTCTTTAAGCCAGTGGAAGGAGTGAAGACAATGCACACTGATGGAGAAGTATATAGACAAATAGGTGTCTTCAGGTGCCTCATAGGGAATATGAAGTGACTCAACTGTTTCTATTCAGTTTTTAATCTGAATAGATTGTTCATTAATAAGTGTGGATTTCCTTTTTTCATGGTATAAACTGAACTGTTTCCTTTATATTTTTTTCTTCCCTCTATTAATACAGATGTGTCTCATGTGTGAAAATATGATGGTACAGCTCTCATAATTTAAGAAACTGATTGGGAAACTTTCTTTTCAGCACAGCCTGCTAGGAATCTCTTTGCTAAACAATTTATACCTAATTTATGAGCTAGTTAGTCTAGAAGATTATATCTTGTTTATGATTTGGCCCTAAGAGGCAAAGCACTTTCTTTGTATGTCTGGATCGTTCTGTCTGTGTGCCTGTACCTGCCTCCCCTTCTTTGTCTGTCTGTCTGTCTGTCTGTCTGTCTCTCTTTTTCTCTCTCTCTCTCTCTCTGTCTTTCTCTCTTCTTTCTTTATCTCATCCTCCCCTGTTTTTATCTGCCTATGTCTTTTTCTGTTTCTGTTTTTTTTTTTCTTTACCTGTCATTTTCTGTCTATCTCTGTCTTTGTTTTTGTCTCTCACTTTTTCTTGTCCCTTTCTGGAGATAGAAATAAGGTCATCATACTATCATAGACTCTTATGTTCCATGACAGTATCTGGTTTACAACTGAAAAACTTTTAAGGCCATGAGAAAAGATCTAATTAATTCCTCATCTTTTCTTAGCGATTTATGGAACTTCCTTTGGGCTTCTGAATTATCAAAATTTTGATGGTGGTCTTGGGTTCAGGACATATCATGTTCTACATAATTCCTCTTCATTACTCCATTACTATCACAGATTATACCTTCCCTGCTCCTCCAATTTTATAATACTCCAGGATACCCTAGATTCTAAGTATAGTTGTTGCTACATACTAATCCACCTGAATTTCCTTATTGTCTCCCATGTATACCTACTTTTTAAAATTTTCATTCTGGTGTGTTTTCTGAGACTGGTGTTCTGAATTTTCTCCAATGAACAGCATATCCCCTAACTTTTTAATTATGGATGTCAAACTGTTCTGGAGAACTTCCAATAACAGTAGGGAAATCTCTGTTTATATACCATAGATGTATTGCAATTTAAGTAAAACTTTCATAGTAAAATATAAGTTCAAAAGTGGATTATTTAGGTAGTGACAATTTTACTAAAGAATTCAACACAAGATTCTATTAAATATAAAGCTCCCTTGGTGCATTTGAAAGAATCTATTATCTATCTATAGAAACTCAGCTTACATGAAAATTGCCTAGAATTAAATTGTGAACTTTTCTTTTTTATTGTAGTAATTTTATTTTTTATAATAATACATATTGCTTTATAAATCATGTTGGGAGAGAAAAATCAGAGCAAAAGGGAACAATCATGGGAGAGATTAAAAAACAGAAAAAAAGAAGTGAACATAGCATGTATTAATGTACATTCCGTCTCCTTAGATCTTTTTCTAGATACAGATGGAATTTTCTGTCCAAAGTCTATTGGGACTGCTTTGCATCACTGAACCGCTGAGAAGAATCAAGCCTTTCATTGTTGATCATTGCACATTCAAGCTATTATTGTGTACAGTATATTCCTGGTTCTTCTCATTTTGCTCAGCATTAGTTCATGTAAATCTTTCCAGGTCTTTCTATAATAAGCTTGTTCATCATTTTTTATAAAACAATAATATTTCATTATCTTCATATACCACAGCTTATTCAGCTATTACTCAATTGATGGGTATCCACTTCTTTTCCAATTCTTTGCTACCAAAAGAACGGCTACAAATATATTTGCACATATGGGTTCTTTTTCCTCCTTTATGATTTTTTTGTGATATAAATCCAGTAATGGTACTGGTGGGTCAAAGAGTATGCACAGTTTTATAGCCCTTTGACCACAGTTCCTTATTGCTCTCCAGATTGGTTGGATTGTTTCACAACTCCATCAACAATGCATTAGTGTACCAGTTTTCTCACATCACCTCCAACATTTATCATGATCTTTTCTTGTCATTTTAGTCAATCTGAGAGTTGTGGGATGGTATCTCAGAGTTGTTTTAATTTGCATTTCTTAATTAATAGTGATTTAGAGCATTTTTTCACATAACTATAAATGACTAATTTCATCATCTGGAAGTTGTCTTCATATCTTTGACCATTTATCACTTGGGAAATGATTTGTATTCTAATAAATTTGATACAGTTCTTTACATATTTTAGAAATGAGACCTTTATCAGAAATATTGGCTGTAAAGATTTTTTCCCAGCTTTGTACGTCCCTTTTAATTTTGTTTCTGTTGATTTTGTTTGTAGAAAATATTTTTAATTTAATGTAATCAAAATTGTCTATTTTATCTTTCATAATGTTCTCTAGTTCTTCTTTGGTCATAAATTCCTCCCTTCTCCAAAGATTTGATAGGTAAATTATTATTTGTTCTCCTAATTTATTTATGGTATCATCCTTTATGCTCAATCATATATCCATTTTGATCTTATTTTAGTATATAGGGTATGAATTGTAGGTCTATCCTGAGTCTCTGACATATTATTTTTCAGTTTTCCCAGCAATTTTTGTCAAATAGTGAGTTCTTAGCACAGAAGCTGAAGGTTGGAGATTTATTAAATACTAGCTTACTAATAGGCTTTGATTGTTCTGTCATATGTATCTAATCTATTACACTGATCCACCACTCTAGTTCTTAGCTCGTACCAAATAGTTATACTTACTGCTGCTTTATAATATGGTTTTAGGTTTGGTACTGCTAAGCCACCATCCTTTGTATTTTTTTTTTCATTAATTCCCTTGATATTCTTGACTTTTTGCTCTTCCAGATGAATTTTGTTATTGCTTTTTCTAGTTACATAAAATAATGTTTTGGCAGTTTGGCAGTAGACCAATTTAGGCAGAATTGTCATTTTTATTATATTGGCTTGCCCTAGTCATGAACAATTGATATTTTTCCAATTGTTTATATCTGATATTATTTGTGTGAGAAATATTTTGTAATTGTGTTCATATAGTTTTTGGGTTTGTCTTGGCAGGTAGGCCTCCAAGTATTTTGTTTTGTCTACAATAATTTTAAATGGAATTTTTCTCTCTCTTGCTGATGAGCTTTGTCAGTAAAATATAGAAATGCTGGTGATTTGTGTGGGTTTATTTTATCTCTTGCAACTTTGCTCAAACTGTGCATTGTTTCCAGTAGATTTTGGATAATTTTTTAGAATTCTTTAAGTATATCATCATATTATCTGCAATGAGTGATAGTTTTATCTTCTCATTACCTATGCGAATTCCTTTAATTTATATTTTTTTCTTCTTACTAAAGCGAACATTTCTAGTACAACATTGAGTAATAGAGGTGATAATGGGTACCCTTATTTCACCCCTAATCTTATTGGGAATGTTTCCAGCTTCTCATAATTACAAATAATGCTTGCTGTAAGTTTTAGATAAATACTGCTTATTATTTTAAGGAAAGCTCCCTTTATCCCTATACTCTCTCATGTTTTTAATAGGAATTTGTGCTGTATTTTCTCAAAAGCTTTTTCTGCAATTATTGAGATTATCATATGATTTCTGTTGATTTTATGATTGATATAGTTGATTATGGCATTAGTTTTCCTGATATTGAACCAGCCCTGCATTCCTGGTATAAATCCTACTTGGTCATAGTATATTATCCTGCTGATAAATTGCTATAATCTCTTTGCTAATATTTTACTTAAAATGTTTGCCTCAATATTCATTTGGGAGATTGGTCTGTAATTTTCTTTCTCTGTTTTGGCTCTTTCTCATCTAGGTATCAATGCCATATTTGCATCACAGAAGGAATTTGGCAGTACTTTCTTTACTTACTTTTGCAAACAGTTTACATAGTATTGGAATTAATTGTTCTTTAACCATTTGGTAGAATTCATTTGTGAATGCATCTGGCCCTGAAGATTTTTTTGTAGGGAGTTCATTAATGACTTGTTCAATTTCTTTTTCCAAAATAGGACTATTTAAGTATTTTATTTCCTCTTCTGTTAATCTGGACAATTTATATTTTGGTAAATATTCATCCATTTTGGTTAGATTATCAGATTTGTTGTAAACCCTTCTAAGTTAAGAATCTACATAATTTAATTTAGGGTTTAGGACACAGTAGCTACTTAAAAAAATTTGTTGGATTAAACAAATTTCTTTTATAAAGGGTAGATCCTACTGCTGATCCTGTTTTATGATCACTGCTTACTGATTTGTGACTGTGAACAGAACAAACAGGTTTTATTAGATGGTTACCAAGCTTCTTTTTAACTCTCAATGTATTGAAACTCAATTTCTTTTCTGGCAACATTATCACAGAATCTTAGAACTCAGGAAGTAGCTATGAGCATCTGAGTAGATCTTTTTATCTAGAGTTCCCAAATGACTATGAGACTGAATTTGGCATTATAGGAGAATGCTGGAAGAAAGATAAGATTATAGGATGTGGGTGAGAGAAAATGTGGTAAGGAAGAAGATGTTACAACTTCTTTGAGTAATTTAGTTGGGACCAGAGTTATAACAGCGGCTCTCTGAACAAAGAATTAGAAACATTGGTTGGGGCAGCATCTCACCTATTAATCTGAGAAGATCACTGCACCTGAGGAACATGGTAAGTAGAACTAAGGGTGATATGGGAAATAATATTGGAAACAGCAGACAATGAAGAGGGCAGATGAGCCATCTTTCCTTTCTCTTTTCTGTCTATAGGGTCCTTCATTAACTTTCTAAAAATCTGTTTCCTGGTTCCCATCCTACTCATGAAGATAGGAAAAATTATAGGACAAATAGAGAAAACTATTCTTTTCTCTTCTGCTGATAGTCTAGGCAGCTAGCATTCTTAATGATTAATTCTTCAGTTTATTTGTCTCCTTGTTTATAAATTGATTCCAATGGATAAAAAAGTTAATGTTCACAATTTTGACTGATTAATGATAAGATTAATGATAATGATTAATGAAAAGAGAGTGAAGAAATTAGAAGAGGAATAAGACTTTTTTTCCTCTTAAAAAACCAAGACCTTTCTGTTCTTATCCTACCTCTCGCTTGGCATCTCAGTAGATTCTAAGAATAAAGCCTGGTTCTTGGGACTAATAGGACACATATAGAAAGTATATAGAGCTACTTTCCCTTTTAGACCCTTTGACAAAATTAGAAATATCCATAAGGAAAAACAAGCTAAGGAAAAGTCCAAAGAGTGAAAGAACTGGCGCTTGGCTTTGAAACTATATTTGTCATTACCTTTTTTTGAGGAAAATTTTAGAATCAAACCCACACTCTATAAAACTCCAGATATGAGACTAACACATGAGAAATAAATAGCATAAATACTTTGTGTACTGTGTTAGATATATGACATTTTTATTATACACTGGAATTCTATTACATAATGATTTTTTTTTGGTTGAAAGATTGTTCATTCATTTGAAGAAAGGTTAAGATATGGTTTCTTCCATAAAGCATATCTTTCTTCTACAAAAATTATTTTGCTTGTCCAAACATTGAGTCTTTCATGCATTCCACAAAAATAATTGTGTGCCATATATATATATATATATATATATATATATATTTATTTCCATCTATTCTGGATATAGTTTACATGTAGCTATATCTAGTTGACCATAAGTGATAACTCAATTCTTATATGGGCACTTTGTAGATAACTACTTGGCTACTTCCAGCTTTCCATGTTACCTCTTGGTCATTTTGGATATGTAGAATAATCTTTTATTTGACACTGAGAATGAAGGACTAAAAACATGGACCTTTAAAAAGGAAATGACTGTCTCTGTCTCTCTTGTATTTTAAACTTCCAGATTGCATTCTGATAAAGGAGAACATTCTGTAAGTGGATGGGGAAAGAAAATTCACCTTTTTCCCCTCCATGGCTATTATGTGAATAAATGGTAAGTAAAGGAGGAGAAGTACCTAAGTAAGACAGAGAATGGATCAGAGGTCCAATGGCCAGGTTTTTTTTTAAATAACTTTTAATTGATAGAACTCATGCCAGGGTAATTTTTTACAACATTATCTCTTGCAATCATTTCTGTTCCGATTTTTCCCCTCCCTCCCTCCACCCCCTCCCCCAGATGGCAAGCAATCCTTTACATGTTGAATAGGTTACAGTATATCCTGGATACAATATATGTGTGCAGAACCGAATAGTTTTCTTGTTGCACAGGGTGAATTGAATTCAGAAGGTATATATAATTCGGGAAGAAAAACAAAAATGCAAGCAGTTTATATTCATCTCCCAGTGTTCTTTCTTTGGGTGTAGCTGCTTCTGCCCATCTTTGATCAACTGAAACTGAATTAGTTCTCTTTATCGAAGAGATCCACTCCCATCAGAATACATCCTCAAACAGTATCATTGTTGAGGCATATAATGATCTCCTGGTTCTGCTCATTTCACTTAGCATCAGTTCATGTAAGTCTCGCCAGTTCTCTCTGTATTCATCCTGCTGGTCATTCCTTATAGAACAATAATATTCCATAACATCCATATACCACAATTTACTCAATCATTCTCCAATTAATGGGCATCCATTCATTTTCCAGCTTCTAGCCACTACAAACAGGGCTGCCACAAACATTTTGGATTGGTGGGAGAAGAGAAGGAGTTTTTGCATTAGACAAGATGCTCACCAGAAAGAGGAGGAGCCCAACTCTTGGCTTGGCTAGTCAGGAGACAAGACTCTGAGGAGTCAGTGCATAATTAAGGCTAAATATAACTATGCTGGTTCAATAGTTTTACAAAATGTATTTTCTGAGGAGATTTAGGTCTTAAATTGCTAGGAACGTACAGTAGTCAATATAAACTAAGTTATTGAATCCTATTTTAAACCTGTCTGTCAATATTTTCTTGTTAACATTTAGCATTTAGTATTTTTCTTGTGTATAGGAAATTAATACCTGTCTTTGGACTTTTGCATCATCCAATAGGAACCTCATCTTCCTATAAGATCACATCCGTCTTGACTGGTACTCATACCTCATCAGTATCCGCTGTTCTGGAACCTCCTCAGACTTCCATTTCAGGTTTCAAGGCCAACCATCACTTTATTTCTTATCCAGTTACACCCCTTTAGACATTTCTATTATGCCCCATTTCCCATATATTCTCCTTCTCCCTTTTTCTTTTTCATATTTGTATCCACTGAACTTATTTACCACAGTGTCTAACACAGAAGAGATACTTAATAGATTTTTATTGACTGACATTCATTTTTTATATTGAATACCTTTCTACTTCTCTCTTTGGGAGGATTTTAGACATAAGTCAGAACCTAACCCTTAAGCATTTTCCCCCCAGGATGCTAGAGTGGAAGTTTAATGAACTTGAAAAGAGTGAGAAAAGGAAGCTCAAGTAGTCCTAATAGAAACCAAGTTCCCCCAACTGAACCCATGGGATGACTTTTGTGCGTCCAAAAAGATATAACTCCTTAATGGAGATGAAAAGGATGCAGCACTGACTGCCCCTGTACATAGCAGTGGTTTCAATTGTTAGAAGAATGTTGTAAAACATTGTTTATCTAGAAACTAGATTTTTGGAACATCTTTGGCCTTATAAATAGCCTTATAAGTCAGGCACAGTAGATTTACAGTTTCATGTGCAATCATCTTTTTTATTGTACTATGTTATGGCAATGTTTATTTTATTCTATAAATTAAAAATAAAATTTAAGAAGTAACAAGTAAAAGCAAAAGCAAGAAATATTATCTCTCTCTTCCTTAACCCCCCCCCACACGCACACACATACCATCATCACCCCAACATCTTTGGAAGCAAAATTGTGTCATCCCATGATTTACCAGGTATGGTTGAATTAGAGGGGAGACTTTGGAGAGCATAAGCTGGTCACATTAAAAAAATAGGATAAGGATGTATGTAAACATATATATGTGTGGTATGTATGCATATACATATGTGTGTATATGAGGGGGTGTATTCATGCTTAATTGTAGCCTTCTTGGGGGAGAGAAGAGGGAAGAACAAAAATAAAAGAATAAAATAAAAAGTGCATAGCAAAAAACAAAAGAAAACCTAGAGGGAAACAGAAAAAGATGAACAGCTCTGAACACAATTTGTAATGTTTATTATATTGGCTTTCTTGAAATAGAAATGTATCACTTTATATTTTGAATCTGTTTTATATTGAGTTGTGTACTTGGTAATGTTTTTTTTCCCCCATGTTTTATTTAACTTTTAAACAAATAAAAAAAAATCACACACATAATAAGAGGAGTCATTGGCATGATGAGGAAATGTTGCTAATAAGAACAATGATCATAAGAGGATTGAGATTTTGGAAAGATAGGTAGAGTCATAAAAATAATTTCAAAGTACTTTTGTTTTACCTCCTGATTTAGCTGAAATTATCTGGCCTAAATCATTATTTAGACAACCAATTTTCCCTTGCTTATATTAAAAACTTGAATGTTTTCTCTTCTCAGACTCCCTGGTACCAATGTGGTCTGTTTTTATGCTTACACTCTTTATCATTGAAATTCTGCATTCTTTACACCCAGAGAAGGATTGCCCTTCCTTAATCAAATGTTTGCCTAGTTACCCTTTTATGACATCCTAGTTTCTACTGGTTTAATGAAAAAGCAGTGTATGAGTATACAGACATATATGCATGCATGTGTGTATCTATCTATATATAAATATTTATATATATTCAAAAAAATTCAGACACTTGAAAATCACATTCATTGTGAAGTAATTGCTCAATTTCCCTCACAGAAGCATCTCTCCGATTAACTGAAACCACCCACAAAATAACTTTTCTTTATAGAGCCCCAAAGTCATAGAATGACAGGAGAATCAAGAAAGAAGATTAGTAAAGAGAAGACAAGAGATAGAAGAGGTAAGCAGGGGAGGTGGCAGCTGTGAAATTAGGAGCATAAAAGATGTTGAGCAGCAAGTACTGACAGCTGAACAAAAGTTAACTATGAGAAGGCAGGAATTAGTATGGGGGTGTCATAGCAAAACTCCCAAGTATAGCAGAAAACAGATGAAAATATAATTGAGAAATGTTTAACAAAATAAATAGAAATACAAAACAACTTAAATAATGTTAATTAGGGTTTTCTAAGTAAATTCGCCACTGTCAGGACCCAATTTTATTTTAATTTTACACTACTGAGCTAGAACAATTCTGTAGTGCTAGCTAGGTAAAGATGAAAAAAAAAAGAAGATAGGACAATTGAGTTTATAGGAATATTTTCTATGTGCAATAATGGAGTGGGAGGAGGAAAAAGAAACAGCATATCCAAAATAAAAATAAAAATATAGTATAGTAACAAGATAACCAAAATATAATATTTTAATGAAAATGTGATTTTGTCAGTGTAGGATTTTGCATTCTCCATAAAGCTGAGAATGGGTGTGAATGCTAGAATGTTAAAAGGTGAACTCAGAATTACTATGTCAATCCTCCTTCCATATTCACCCCTTGTTTGTGTCCTTGTTAACTTTTTCTCCATGATCCAAATCATTTTGGTGAATATCCTTTGGAGTATATTCAGTAATTACCATCCCACCCCACTCCCACCCCACCAAACATAAAACTTTCTTTCACAGACTTGAATAATTATTTCCCTTTATATATTCTGTTCTCAACCACAAAGCCATAAATTCATAGGATTAGATTTATTCCCCTCTTAATGACTATGCAATTTATTAATAGTATTGAATAGCCTAGAAATGTTGTCTCTGTCTCTAAACTATCCCCACAGCTAGAGAAACAGATTCCTGAACAACTGCTCTTTCCTTGATGCTTCATATATTGCCTCAGAGCTAGAGAAGCAGATTACTGAACAACCTCTCTTTCCATGAAGTATTATTATAAAAGTAATTTTATGATAAAATTAATTGATTATACAATCCTCCATATCTGAGAGAGCTGGTGGTATAGTAGCTAGAGCGTTAGACTTAGAGTCAGGAAGATTTGAATTTAAATCCAGGCTTAGATTTTTATTTAGTCATGTGGCTCTGAGCAAATCACTTAAAGTCTGTTTGCCTTAGTTTTCTCATCTGTAAAATAATAGCACTTACTTCACTGTGTTGTTGTGAGAATCAAATGAGATAATATTTAGCCAATAGGTGGTACATAATAGGTACTGTATAAAAGTTTTTGTTATTATTATTATTATTATTATTAGTGTAAAATATCTAATGTCAAAGGTGCTTTGATTTTTAATAAGTCTACTTTTTATGCTTTATTGTTAATGTTAACATTCTAGTATTTAATTTAACAAGCTTATATTAAGTAATTGACATGTGCAAGACACGATATCATTGAACAATTTGAATTATTGTCTATGTGATTGACCTTGACTCTATAGTTTTATGGTGAAAGCCTAGAAAAATTACTATTTGAATAGTGTTGCGAGGGATAGAACTCCTATCCAAAAATGACTACTCAGAGACTTCTCCAAGTAAAAAGCAGAAAAGTTGTTGTTTATTAATAGATTCTCATGAGAATGAGCAATTCCACCCTGAGGAGGGATAAAGAGAAAGCTCACAGTAGAAAGGCTAAAGATTTAGGAAAGATATACAGTTTTTATAGGTTTGGTTACAAAGGATTACATCATAGGTTGGGGAGCATTAAGAAAATAGGTGCCCTCTACCCTTAATTGAATGTTAGACATGGGTGCCAACAGACCTTCAAAATTTAAATTACTAAGCTAACAACATTCAACTAATGGTCTAAATATTGATGACATTGAACAGTGATAAATGTCATCATTTCAGGTTAAGTAAATATATCTAAAGTTTAAGTAAATATTAGCTAACACACAACATACTTATGCAGGTCAGAGACATAGAAATAATGAAAAATAAAATATAGAAAAGGAATTTAAACATTCCTGGAAGTTCTTCACTTTATCTCCATTCCACACAATGCTTACTGAGCAATTAGAAGTAGTAGTAATAATATATTGGCAATCTAGAACATATCTGAAATCTTATTTAACCTTCATTTGTCTCAGTTTCCTTATCTTTTTGGGGGGCAGATGGTGAAGGGAAGGGAGAGGTAGAGAGAGGGTGGGAAAGCAATTCTCAATTTATTTGAGCTAAACAAATTCAACTGCTAAATTCAGAACAGGAAGTAGGCAGTTTCCAAAAAGATTGGTTTTGGTAGGTTGCTTGAGATGTACATCAGGAGATAAATATAAACATTTAATAAAATTTGAATAAAGCCAAAAAACAAATTATTTGGCAAGTCAAAAATGTGAACTTTGGGTGGAGTCCCAGCCATTTTTTGTGTAGTAAACCCTGGCTCTTCTGGAGGGTCTTTGGGATCAGTGTGACCTATATATGTCTTGGGTTATTTAGTCATATACAAAGCAAGAGTCAAAAAACAAGAACATTAATAAGGTTTTAAAAGTAGTATAATAAAGTTTTCCCCACAATATAAAAACATTTGTGTATCTATTTAAGAATACTAGCTATTAAAAATTGCCAGAAGTGTGCAGAAAATGTTCAGTACTTGTCCATAGTCTCACATACACACAAAGTCAGATACTAATAAGTATCAGAAATCTCATTTGAATTTAGGTCCTTCTGACTCCAGGTAAAGCACTATGTCTGTTGTGCTTTCCAGCTGTCTCTTTTCTCCTCTATAAAATGGGGTATATTAAAAATTTCACCATGAACTCAATGGGTTGTCATGCAGGAAAAGCTTTGAAAGCCTCAAAGTTCTACAAATATAGCCTGACATCTGTTTTGTGGATATTACAGTCACAGCTACAGAAGACCCAGGAAAAAAGTTCTTTCCACTAAAATCCCTGGCACTGTCACATATTTCAGCATTAGAAACTGACATTTTATCAGTGGAAATGACATTAAAGAAGAGGTCATATCACTTGCTTTCAGGCTGCATCTTAAGGACTTTCTACCTGACTTACACTTTAACCTTCCTTGTGTGCTCTTTCTCCCTTTAGAAAGTGAGCTCCTTGAGAGCAGAGGCTACCTCACATTTCTTTTTACAACCACAGTATTTTGCACATTATCATCATCATTATTACTATAACAAAATAATTACATTATTATTATTATTATTATTATTATTATTATTAATATTAGGGAGAAAACTCTTGGAGAAAGCAAAGAGTGGGACCACAGGATTCATAATCCACAAACAATTTTATGTGCTTTTTTCCTATCTTTTAAAAAAACTTATCTGTTCATAAGAAAAACAAAATAATTCCTCTTCTCATTCCCAGAAAAAAACTTTACTGTCCAGGTCTGTGAATTATTTGAACTATGCATCTTGAATTCTTATTTGGAGATCACAGCAAAAATCTCTAAATTTCCAGAAAAATGCCAGTTGAGAAACTGGTCTAATCCCACAGCAACTTAAAGGTATGTGAGTGACTTGGAGAATCAGTACCTGAGACAGTTCAGAGTGCCCACACAAGTCAAATAACTATTGATCCTATGATAGTTCCATACTGTGAAAGTCACCAATCCAATAACAAAGCCATAAACTTGCTGGGATAAGGATACAGGTCAGTGGTTCAGGAAATTAATTGTTCACTTAGCTTGATGCTTGGCATTAGCTCCTGCTGTGTGATGTAGGCATAGAACTGACCCTTTCCTTCTCTTCACTTTCAATAAATATACTTCTTTTAAACCTATACTTGAACACACTACTATTTCAACACCCTAAAATATTAAAGGATTCTTATCAAATGTGGCTAAAGTTCCCTAATTTTATCTTTAAAAACTGGTAGATTATAATGTTAAAAAGAAAAGAAAAAGAAAAGGAAAGAAAAATGTGACACTAGAATTAAGGTGGTCTAGGATCTAGCACAGGTAGTTGAATTAAATTAACAATCACACAATTGAATGAAACACATAGAGAGTATCCCATCATTTTTTATTGTATGTTGATGCTCAATATGATATACTGGAGAGGATTCTAGATTTAAAGTTGAATTTGTACTTCAGATATATCACATACTAACTGTTTGATTTAGGGCATTTAACTTCTCTTAGCCCTCCCTTATTTTTCATCCATAAAATGAATGAATTCCACTAGATGGCTTCTAGGCTTCCTTTTTGCTCTAAATCTAGCATCCTATTATACACTTTCTTGTTATGATTATGAAAAGAGTAAAAAAAGCAGAGGTGAGAATTATAGATCCTGTTTCTATAAAACATGACTTTTTTTTTCACTTATTCTAAAGTCAATATTATTTTCTTCTCTTCTGGGTTTGAATTTTGAAAAACAGTTGTTGCTTCAAAATTACCAGTGACTTTTGTATTTCAGCACCATTATAGCTTACCTGAAGAGACAAGAGGTATTACTACAGATATAAAATTCTGAAATGGCCAATGAACTCAAATTAGAGGATTGAAGTAGCTGCCAAATGGGAGATTGGCCCAAAAGATTTACAAAATTATAGTAAATTGCCTAAGCCAATAATTTCGAAATATGTTCCCTCAAACTTTAGGCAAGACAAAATCTTTTCTTGTAAGTACTTTTCTTCCCAGGAATTGTTTAAGACTTTCTCCATATAGCACTCATTAATCCTCATTCCACTTGTGAACTACAGGTTAGTGACCTATGTTATTATCACTTTTCTCCTTGAGATGAGGAGAAATGTTATCCTCATTCTCATTCTGGAAAGGGTTTGTTTTTGTTTGTTTTTAGACTAGTTATCAGCATATTCTGAAATGGTACAAGGATTGAGTAAGGCTAGTTTTATATTTTTGTCTTATTAGCTCAAGCATTTAGTACAATGCCTTGCATGTAATACTTAATAAGTGTTCATTACATTAAATTTCATAGCCATTATGTTAAGAACAAATATGATCTTTTTTTTTTTTTTTTTTTTTTTTTGATTTGGGGATCAATGGACCATTTGTGTAACTTGCCTATTGGTGTCAACTAGTTAGTGATTAGTGTTAAACAAGTTCTTTCTCTACATAGATTGCTCCCCCTAGTGAAGGTTATGGAGGCTAGCTTGAAGAATGATTGACAGTAATTCTCTGGGATATTAGGGTCAATATCGTGGATTGTTTTTGTCAAAGTTTTAGAAAAAGTGATGTTAAGTTTAAGTATTTGTAGTAGTTTGACTCACTTGCACACAATTACCTCCTGTCTCTCCATCAGGGTACTCTACCCCAGTCTTTGTTGTATCTTTCAGATAATTGTAAAATTTGTTTTGAAAATTCTTCCTAACTTCTGTTTAGCCCCAAAGTGGGATTCTATGCCCTATGTTATAATGTTGGTATCTGATTCCCCTAAAAATTCCCTATAGAAGCTATGTGGAAATTGAGTTGAAAAGCTACTTCCTTTGCCAACTCATTTTTTTTTTAATGGTATGCAGATAAAATTGAGGAAGAATAAAAGCAAAGTGAATCAAAACAAGGCCATCATCCTCCAACTTTCCTACTTCCCCTGCTCCTTTTTACTGTTTGTATCCGTCCCTAACAAAACTCTCTGTCTTTCTGTGATCAGAGCAAATCCTCAATGTCTCCCTAGACACAGATGAGGAAACTCAGACCCAGAGAGATTAAGTGGTCTGCCTGGAATTGTGAAGCATGGAGTACTGAATACTGGTTTTATAGTCAGAGAACATATTACAATCCTGGCTTTACTATTTTTATTTTAAATGAAAGTCATTTAGCTTTTGTTGGGTTTATTTTCTTAATTTGCAAGTGTTCTCAGTGTGGGCTGAGATCCCTGAGACTATGGCCAAGGAATCCACAGCGTCAAAACAATTTTCATAATCATACAAAACTATTAAAATATTTAATATAGCACATATTAGTTAGATATAATTGACATAAACAAAAGCACTTTTTTTAATAACTGTTAAGAATGTCAAGAGGTCCTACAGCCAAAATGTTTAAGATCAGTGTATTAGATGAAGTCTCTTCTATCTCTAAATCTGTGATTCTTAATAGCAAACCTGATATCTGAGTCCAAGTCCTGCAGTCCTAAATCCAAAGCTTTTTTCACTATACTGGTTAGAATTGTAACTGACTATGCTGATTCTAAGCTTGTTATTCTTTTCATCAGTCCACACCATTTCTTTCTTTCTAGCTCTGCCATTAACTACCTACATGACTTTGAACAAGACATTTCAACTCTTTGAGTTCAAGGTGAACTTTAAAATCAGGTGATTGGATTAGATTTTCTTTAAGGTCCATTCTTGTTCCAAAATTGCATATTGAGAAGTGCATTAGCTAACTGCGTTCAATATCACTTACTAAAATAGGCTTATTCCAATAAAGCTTATCCTAGCAGTTCATTTTTGACAAAGACTGATTTGAAGAAAATCTCCAATACTGTTAGTCCACTTAGAGCTTGTTAAAAATTGAACTAGACGTAAATCCCATCAAAATGAACTATATGGAACATCTATATTTCTTTCTTATAGTGTCATTTTGCTATGATTCTTATGTTACTAGGCATATATTTCAAGTTTTGTAGGAGCTAGTGATGAATTGGATTCTATATAATCTGGAAAGTGAAAAAAAAGATGGAAACTAAGGAGAAAATACTGTACAACCTGGTGGTAAAGTGGTTTCCATTGTGCTGCCTAGAACCAAGACTCTTTACCATGAGAACACATTTTTTCATAGTTTATTCATGTTAGCAATAGCACACCCTCTCAGTGAAGTCAGTATCTCTAGAGCAAAGCTTCTTAAACTGTGGGTTGCAACCTTATATGGGATTGCATAAGTGAATGTGGGGATCACAAAATTATGATTTATTATTAGCAAATATTTGATTTACATATTTATATCCTTGGGGTCACATAAAAATTTCTTGGGTGAAAAGGGATCATATGTGAAAAAAAGTTTAAAAAACCTCACTCTAGAGGCACAATTAGTTAAACAGATCTATAGTCCCACTTCCACATCTCTATCCTCTGTGAGAAAACAAGATAAACCATTCTAGATATAGAGTAAAGAAGCATGAGGTAGCTAACAGCTGTAGATAAGTAATTCTAATAGAGGACAAATATCATGAGTTGAACTTTTTGCTGTGGAGGGAATAAAGGGATGGTTATTTGATGGAGAATATTAGAGAGATAACCATAACAAATGTAACTCCAAGCACTGGGACTATGGCACAGGAAGGAGATACGGAGATCTCCCAGGACTCACCATCCAACTTTAATAGGGCCTAAGTTAACTTCTGGACAGATCTTCTACATTTTTGATGTCATCATGCAACTTATTAATTATGTTTTTATACAACTAATGCCCATTATCAAGTTAGAAGGAGAGTGAGGGGATAATAAATAAGGTAAGAAAAAAAGCTTCCTATTAAGTATAAAACTCTCTTGATGACCAATAAGTGAGCTTTCTGATCTGTGTGGTGTTCAAGGTTATAAAACTGCATGATTTTCTCCTTCTTATATTCTCCCCCACACATTTCCTGGACAAGAGGTCATGTCTAATAGACCCTGCAGTTGGTTGTATTTAACTCTTTGTCAATTTGGTGAGTGACAAAGATGTTACCAATCCAATGTCTCAAAGTTCTTTCCTCTTCGGGACTTGTTTTTTGGTATCTGAGGATTCAATAGATGCAAGTAGGGATCATGGTAAGACTGATATATCCTCAGGAATGTAACAAGATTGCAGTGCAATATGTAAATTCAAGGCTTTGGAACTTGATTATATAGTTAATGAGGAGGAGAATCTGGTATAAGTCCTTAACAACAGGATTCTACTTAAGTCTTAGGTTGATAGGCTTTTATTTGGATGCAATCACTGGGTTAGATGGGTTTGCAACGTCCTCTGATTCTTTGTACTGGAAATGGAAACTTCTATCAGGTCTTGATGTGAACATCATAGATTAACCTTTCTGAATCATATAATGACAAGACTTTTCAAATCTATTTGATCCTGGTAAGCTCAGAAATACTATATATAGTGAATATATATATACATACATATACATGTATGTATATATATATTCACTATATTTAGTAAATGGATAACATTCACTATGACTTAGTTAAGGGATGCATTTTCTAGGATTTTTATCTTTGCAAAGTGAATTGCTGATTTTCCAACATGAATCCTTTTTATCAGGATTAAAATACATGTCAAGTTTTGATCTAAGAGATTCCACTTGATAATCAAATTCTAGTCTTACAATTAAAGCAAGATGAAATAATCTTTTACAATTAATATTAATACCAAAAGATCCGTGACTTATTTAAAATTGTACCCCCAGGTATCATGGTTGATATTCAATTGATCAGATTTCTTAAATTTCTAACAGTTTTTCCTTTTTACAATTTTTTTGTTATATAATTTGTTCTCTTGGTTCTGCTGAAATTATACTGCATGCAATTCATATACTGCAACAGTTTCAGGTTTTGAAATTATCCCTTTCATATTTCTTATGGATAATATTATTCCATTATATGTACTATATTTTATTAAGCCTTACCCCAATTGTCTCACATTTTTTTTGTCTCTAATTCTTTGACATCACAAAATGTGCTGCCATAAATATTTTTTGTGTGCAAATGAATGCTTTTCACTTTTTTGTGTGATCTTTTGGGGGTATAGACTTAATCATAGTATCACTGAATCAAAGAATATGTAAATTTTAGTAACTTTTGTGGCAAAGTTCCAAATTGCTTTCCAGAATTAAACAATTTACAAATCTACCCACAGTGCATTAATGCATCTCCAATTGTCCTTTCTACATCCTTGGGGTTAAGAGCACAATGACCCACATGATCTGGAAAATCCTTGTACATTTTTTTGTTCTCTCTTTGTACCAGAGAAGTCTGAATTATTATATTAAGAGACAAAACATGTTGATATTATACAATAATATACATATTTTACATATTTGAGTTTCTAAATTTTATGTCCTCTTGTGTTTCATTTGCAGCTTCTGTAAATCTCCTTCAAATTCCTATTTAATTTCTTACACCAACTTGTAATATATATTGAAACCATGATGGAGAAAGTCACCATGGGGAAGTAATAATTGTATTTCCCTCTAATGTTTTATTGTAATCTTTTTTTGGGGCAATTATTCTAAATTTGTGGGTTGTGAAGTAGAATCTTGGAATTTCTTTAATTTGCATTTTTCTATATTGTTAGTATTTGGAACATTTTTGTTTGGCTATTGATGGCTTGGATTTCTTCCCTTAAGAACTATCTCTTCATATTCTTTTATCATGTATCATTTATCAATTGGAGAATGGCTTTTATTATAATTTTGAATCACTAACACATATTTTGCAAAAGAGACTTATCACTGAAATTTGTTGCAAAGCTTTTTCCTAAAGTTATTATTTCTTTTCTAATCTTTAGCTATATTTTTTGTTTGCATAAAGCCTTTTTAATTTAATGTAATCAAAATGATACTTTTCATTTTTAATGTTCCTTTCTATCTCTGATTTGATCATGAGTCTTTTCCTTTCTATAGATTTGAAAACTAATTTCTTTTTTGCTTCTTTATCTTGTTTATGATGTGGCCTTTTACATACATGTATGTATTCATTTTGAATTTTATTTTGATATTATGATATAAGTTGGTTGTAAATAAATTTCTTCTAGACTGTTTTCTAATTTTTTTAGTGGTCTTTTGTTGAACACTAAATCCTTACCATAGTAGCTAGGCTTGTTTTTTTCTTGATTTTTTTTTTGTGTGTGTGTGTTGTTTTTTAAAAATTTTCTTTTCTTTTTTTTTTTTTTTTTTGGTGAGGCAGAGTCAAATGACTTGCCCAGGGTCACACAGCTAGTAAGTGTTAAGTGTCTAAGGCTATATCTGAACTTAGGGCTAGTGCTCTATCTACTGTGTCATCTAGCTGTCCCAATTCTTTATGCTCTTAAAAGTGCATTTCCTATTCACTATATTAAACAAATTCCTTAATGAAGTGCTATTAGAAGTACCACCTCTCAATGTAGTAATAAGTGAGGGAGAAGACTCAGTTGTGTGTGTGTGTGTGTGTGTGTGTGTGTGTGTGTGTGTGTGTGTATTTCATATGGATAAGTTAAAAATTGTATAAAACGCATATAATCTTTTTTCCATTGTTAAATTGAATTTTCAACATCGAAATGAAATTCTTTAATTGTCATATTCAGATGACCTCCAAATGACCATTTCTTACTTCAGTTACAGCCATGTTTAAAATTCAAGGTTTAAATTAATTTTTATATGAAAATTCATGAAAATGTCTAAACTACCCCAAGTTGTCTTTTAACTAATTGATTAGCAATAACCTATTACATTTGTTCTTTTTGCTCAAGAGATTGAAGCTACTAATTTGAAATCATAGTTAATGCCTTGTGAAACTTAATTACATATTTATTTATTTATTTTGGATGATTTCTTGGTATTTGCCAAGATGGTAGGATTTCAATAGGCTAAAAGGAATAGGAAGGTTATTTCAGGACTAGAAAACAGCATAAGCAAAAGCCTAGTTATATGAACATGAATACAGTTTGGCATAAGATTCGTGGTAGGGAATAATGTGAGATAAATTTGAGTAGTTCTCGATTCTGGGGAGTCCTGACTGTCATGGAGAGGAATTTGATGCCAGGAAGAGTAGAGTTCAAATATGATCTTATTTACTTACTAATTGTATGACTCTGGATAAGTACTTAAGCTCTATTTGTCTCAGTTTCCTCATCTGTAAAGTGGGGAAAATAACAGCAACCACCTTCTAGGGTTGCTACATGTATCAAACGAGGTATTTCTAAAGTGCACAGTGCTTCATGCATAGAAAGGGCTGTATAAATGCACTTTTCATCATCATCATCATCCTCTTAGAAATCTTCAAATCAGTTAGTAATAAGTGAATATAGAATGAATACAGCAACAAATGAAATTAATTCAGTCATTGAGGAACTATTGTATCACATAATTTTGGTAAGAGAAAAAGTGAGTAGGAGGAGGATGGAGAAAGAGAAAGAGAGAGAGAGAGAAAGACAGATAGACAGACAGACAGACACAGAAAGAGGACACACAAAGAAATAAGAGTGGTTGGTATCTATTCTATTCTTCATGATTTAATTAAATTCTGTATAAGTTTGCTTGGGATCCAGTGATATTTTTTGTAAGTGGGTCCATCCCCAGCATATAACAAACCAGATATTAAAATGTCTTTATATGTTGATAAATGTAATTGGCAGCAATGTTTATTAAATTAAATTAAATATTTAAATATCTTTCTCATTTGATAATTTCAACTAAGTTCAGAGATAAACTCAATTTATTAGAGACAAACACAATTATTTGTGTGTTCTGTATGATTGGTTGGATCAGATAAAAAATATCTTTGTTCAAATTGTGAAAATTCCTATTTTCTTTTAAAACTCATTTCAATTTTTTATATATTTTCATTTGAAGGTGAATTCTATTAGCATGGAAAAGAAAACAAAGAAACAGACTTCTATCATTTTGTAATAAGTGGTCAGACTGTTCTGGGATCCATTGCAATTTTAGCTTTGCTCTTTATTAATTGATTGAGTCCACCTTTTTTTTTTTTAAGGAGACTTAATTTTTCTCTTAATCTCTCTTCTTTGCTCGAGTTTCCAATAACATGAAATCTCCCCTCCTCGTTTTCAATTCCCATTTTTATAGCTATTTATCTAGAAAAGGGAGTTGAGAGTTACATAACTACAATAAACTCTTATTAAGGAGGAGCTTATTACAAATTTAAATATGCTTGCTTCCTTAGGAACAGGCAAGTGAAAAAAAAAAACATCCTTTTGGAACTTAGTTCTTATAAATGACAAAATTTGGAATGTGTCTTTATGTGAATATGCCTTTATCACAAAGGATAATATAAATATAGCATATACAAAAAGAGATGGGTGATTTTTTTGAAAATCAAGGTGAACCAGTATTAGACATGACAAATAAAGAAACAGACAAAAAAGAAATAAAAATGCTGGCTATTAGGATCAGAAAATGACAGGGAAAAAATAGTTCTCAGAAGAAATGACCAGAAACCAGAACCATCCTGAGTGGCCAGGGGCTATTAGGGTACACTGTCCCACAGCTGGAGGATTGTTGGAGAAAAACTTTCTCCACAGCTGGTACATCATGAGACATGCTTCCTCCCTCTGCCCTTTGTAAAATTCCATTGTATCTATTCTGCCTGATTTAACTATATGAAGTTGCTAGAAAGGTTGCTTGGGATCCACTGATATTTTTCTAAGCAAGTCCATCCCTAGCATATAACAAATCAGACATTAAAATGTCTCTACATGTTGATAAATATGTTGGCAACAGTTCTTATCAACAATTTTTAAGGTAATTTTTATGTCAAGGACAACATTCTTTCTCATGGGAATATATTTCCCTATAGGTTCTTCATACTAACGCTCTGGCATAGATAGTAGATGAGAGAGCATGGTCTCAGAGAGCTGGTTATCAAGCAAGGAAGACTTGGGTTCATGTCCCATTTCTGGTATATTCGCTGTGTGACCTTGAGTAATCCTGCTACAGCTACTGACTAGTTGGCAAACAGATCCTGGTCAATAACTTAATCTCTGTCTGACTCAGGTTCCTTATTTATAAAATTGAGATAATATTATCTATCTCCCAGGAATTATGTGAGGATAAAATAAGATATTTGCAAAGTACTTTGCAAACTCTAAAAGCACTATATAAATGCTAGTTATAATAATTATTAATACTTAGCCTCTAAATACCGTAGGTAACTCTTTAAGTAATAAATTCCAGAGAGTGTCAAACTTCTTTGGCAGAAAGAGGCTTTTATTTTCTTTTATATTCCCCAGGTATAGAATAGCCTATTTTATTTCTAAACACACATAACACACACACACACACACACACACACACACACACACACAATCTATACAATCTAACCAATAAAGCAGAGTAGAGTAAGTAGGTGGTCCCGTTGATATAGTGCAGGGTCTGGGTCAGGAAGACCAGAGTTCAGATATGGTCTTGGATATTATGTGACCGAGAAGTGACTTAACCCTGTTTGCCTTAGTTTCCTTGTCTGTAAAATGAACTGGAGAAGAAAATGACAAATTACTCCAGTATCTTTGCTCCCCAAAAGGTGTCACAAAAAGTTGGACATGAATCAATAACAATAACAAATAAGGCATCATAAGGATTACAAATAGTCAAGAGATTAGGAGTCAAACCTCCATGGGACATTTTCAGCAGGGTTCCTCATTAGGTCATTTTACATTTCATTTCCTTTGAGTAAAACTTGATCAATACCAAGGAAGATCTTTCTAATAGTTTGTCTCTCTGTAGACTACTCTTACCTTTTTGACCACCCACCTTTCCCTCTGCCAATTTGGTTATCACTGTAGCTGCTCTAATAGCTAATACCCTACTGCTTAGATGCTCAGGAAAAGCATGTTAATTGCTCAGATACCAGGTACCTTTCTATGTCTCACAAGGTTCTATACCAAAGCAAAACAAAACAAAAAAAAACAACCCACAAAGGGGAGTAAATCTCTCCATAGGTCTTTACAGCAAAGCTAATTTCTCCAGAAACACAAAAGACCTCCAATTTTGCTTGTATGATCTCTGCTCTATGATATATCAATGGGTACCAAAAAAAGAGAACTGAGCTATTCCAAGGCTAAAGACTGGGGTAAAAATATAATTTAAGCACTTTTATATTCTAATAGTTTTATCAATTTTTGATATTGAAAAATGTCTACTGGAGAAAGATCACTTTGCATGTTGTGGCCTTAGGCTTGCTTAAGTCAAGAGACTTGGAAGGGAGCATATTACAAGGTCTAAAAAGCATGAGGAGCTGTTCATGTGAACTACCACCTTGTGGCTAACTCAGATATTGCATTCTGAGTTAATTCAATTCCTTAACAAGATTTTTCCTATGTTATCCCACAAATGAGCCCAAACACCCATATTCCCAAGTGTATGTTGTATACATTTTGATCTTCAAAATAACATGTGATGGGAAGTATATGGATTTTATTATTTTTACCCTTTTTCTTACAGAAGACCATATCTGGGGAAATAAAATTACAAAATTCAGTAAACTATGATATCTTTCCTTCCAGAGAACACTGAAGATAAAAAAACAAAAGCAAATGATCATAATATGCACCCAGGACTGTCATTTTTCATCTTTATATTCTAAGAACCTGAAATGATTATCACTAGCCACACAATAAGTTCTTAATAAATTCTTATTAAATTGTTGTTGATATGATATATCTGGGAATGGTATAACAGGAAGTAGTTCAGAGTACAGAGAGAGGTAATATAATTGCCCTAGAAAAGAAAGAAAGAGCCTCAAAGTAAATTGGAAAAAGGAGTTTGTCCTACTGAGGTAGATTTGGAAAGCTGTCATTTTCTTTTGGATTTTACCTCAGATGATTTGGAAAATCATTCTGTGAAGTCACTTCCTAAGGAGATTTTATTGTTGATTATCTTTACAACTTTGAATGGTTCTAAAGTTGTTTAAATGTAAAGCAAATTGAGAAGGCAGGAACGGAAAATACTTTCTGCAGTTTCTATATTTAGAAATTGAACATATTTTTTTTTTTAGTGAGAACATTGCTTAAATATCCTAGAATGTCTTGAAGTGCTTTCCAATTTGTCTCACTCTTTGGTAGATGGACTGTTTCATTCTTTGGAAGAGACAGTAAAGAGCATTTCTTTGTGCATTTTTTATATGTTCATTTTCCTCATGCTAATTTGCAGATTAGGGGAAAAAAAGCGCAATATAATCATTCTGAGCCTTAGCAGGACAAGAAAACAGTTACTTCTGTTTAACAAGGGATTTATTCTATTCATTTAAGGATCTTACATTTGTGCAGCAATTAGCCATTATCAAGAAAATTGACTAGTGAACAACAGCAGATTAGTGGTTTTCAGATACAGCTATCACTGAAGGCTACATGTACATTATTTTCCTTAAAGCAGAGATTCTCAAACTTTTTCATCTCAGGACCTCTTTAAACTTTTTAAAAAATTTAATTTAATTTTAAAAATTTGTTTTTTTTTCTGGTTATACATATATAGATTTTAAAATACACAATTATTTATGAATGTTATTGCCGGAGAAAAATCAGAACAAAAGGGAAAAACCATAACAGAAGAAAAAAACAGAAAAAAAAGAATATATCATGTATTGATTTACATTCAATCTTCATAGTTCTCTTTCTGGATATAGATGGTGTTTTTTATCCAGATTTTATTGGGATTGCCTTGGATCACTGAACCATTGAGAGGAACCAAGTCTTTCACAGTTGATCATGCCATAATCTTGCTGTTACTATGTACAATATATTCCTGGTTCTGCTTGTTTTGCTCAGCATCATTTTATGCCCTTTAAACTTTTAAAAATAATCAAAGATTATCCAAATAGCTTTTGTTTATATTGCTGTTTACCATATCAGAAATTAAAGCATTTTAGTGTTGTTATGAAAAGAGTTTTGAGTTCTTGGACCCTTGAGGGCTTCTTGGAGTATCTGGACCATACCATGAGAACTGCTATTTTAGCATTTCCAAAATGAAAGTCTTTCAATTATATAATTGCATAGTTATGTATATATATAAAACTTACACTGGGCTGGATCCTAGGAAAAAAAATAAAAAAATTCCTGGAGATCCAGTATTAGGGGGTGACTTCTATGAAATAAAATCATGTGAAGAAGATCACTTATTTGGAACTAGAATGGAACTTGGAGGTCTGCTAGAACAGAATCCGTCACTTTACAGAGGCAGAAAATGAAACCCAGAGGAATAAGTGACTTACCAAATGTGATACAGATATTAAGTAATAGAAGCAAAATTCAAATTCCAGTCCTTTAACCCTAAATCCAGTTTCTTTTTTTTTTTTTTTAACCTCCGCATCACATAATGCAAAGTAATAAATAAATGGCCAAAAATGGAGTAGAAGCAAGGAAGAGCAAGGGCAACAGAACAAGGATCTAAACAAATTCACAAGCTAAGTGAATAGGCATTTTAAAAATGCTCTAGAAATTCTAACTCTGAAATTCTCCCTATTAGTTCAGTGTTGTTTTCCTTTTCTTTTTTGGTTGATTCCTCTTCTTTTTCCTCCCTTGTTTACTCATATCTCTACTTCTCACTCACTTTAAGTTCCTTTTTTCTCTACGGAACCAATAAGCTTAGAAATAGAAACTACTATTACTATTATTGTAGAAAAATCATTCTGTTTATCAGTTTGATGGAATTAATATAGAAATCATTATGGGGTAAGTCATAATCCTTACCATTATTCTTTATATTTAATGTTCTGCAGAAAATTGCATAAGTCGATAAAATAACTGGATTTTGCAGTTGAAGAATAAATGGTAGAAAGATATAAGTCCATCTTTTGTTATGTTCACTAAAAACATCTTTGGTAGACCTCCAATATTAGTGGAAAATGACATATACTTCATTCTATTCCCACATGACTTTGATTTCTTCAGCTAAGACATTCTCTCTGTCTCTGTCTCTCTGCCTTTGTCTCTTTCTCTTTATAGACAGTTATATACACACCCACCCACATATGTATGTGTGTATATATATGTACATACACACATATATTTATGGATACATATGCATACATTTACTCTATATTTTCAAAGAAGCTAATTCCATGTACCTTGAAGATGAATGTAATTTGGTGTGATAACATCTATTAAGAATGCTGTTTTTAAGTTTATATGGATCAGCATTATGTTCAGATGATTATTTAGTTTCTTCTAGTAACTTAGTTCTAATATGGTTTATTGGTTGAGCCAATAAACCATTTTGAAATCTATATTTGTAACATGGGAGTTTGTTATCTGTTATTTGAAAAAAGATAGTGAGCTACTTATGAAAAATTTTAGCTATAAGGATATGTCTTGCTATAAATGCAGTAGGTGCTAAATTTTTGCCACTTCTAGAGATGTGTTATACAGTTTTTGACGTTTCATTGCATAATTTGCATTGAGTACTAAATATAGGCTTTTTTAGGAAAACTCTTCTGCAATTTTGATGGTCCTGAATTGTTATCATAAATCTTTCAAATCAATCATATCTACATGACCTAGCTCTTTGTTAAATGTTCCTTTGTTGACATATCATTGGATGAGTTCTTGTGAATGTTACCTATAGATAGTTTCTTCATTCCAGTCTTAAACTGGAAACCTTTCATAAGCTTCTCATAGAGATAAACGATGTTTGTTTACATTCAGGCGTATGCTAGTAAAACACAGTTTAAAATAACTGGCTCTCAAAAAGGAAGGGAGCACATAATCCATATTACTAAAATTTTCTTTCTTAAGTCTAGATGATCAACAAAACAGCAAATTAACTCCTGATTGTAGCATTTGTCAATTACAAAGTTATAAATATTCATATTGATAATTTAACAATGGGTTCATAGGAGCTTCAGCATATCCCAGATTTATATTTGACAAATCTACTAATAGGTATCCATTATCAGCCTTTATACTTGGAGAAGCAATGTTTATATATTCAAAGAAGTATTTCTGTAGATTTTTAAAAATATATTTATCATGTGCCTTGAGAATGCTCAGCTCTCTTTTTCTTCTTTTCTTGCTGAGGAAATAAATGTTAATCTTTCTCTAGCTGCTTTAGTATGATAAGCCTTATGGTTCGTTAATATTGTACAAATTTTCTTAGGTTATATTTCAAGTCTTTTAGGGTCTATTTTATACTTCAAAAGTATACATTAAAACTGGTATTACTTAGGTGTTAATTGAGCAAAAGATGTCATTCTCATTGAGCTTTGACTTCAAGATATCAGGTTGTCTTTTAATATATTCAAACATAGTTTTCTGCTTGACAGTTTTATGCTCAATGAATATATTTTTCCTGGAGGAGACCAAGGTAGCATTAATCTCAACATTCAAGATAAAAGCTTTTAGTTTCTACCTTTTCTTAGTATACATTAAAAAAATTTACACTTACTGAGTCCAAATGACATTTTGAGATAATTGGAGAAGGATTCCATGAAGCTGTGCAGTTTGATTTCATCTGTGTATATCAAGTGATTAATAAAATAGTTAGGTTCAAATTTCTTTTAAATGTGGAATTCATACTTAATTCAATTTAGAACAGATGATTATAGATTCAAGTCTAGGCAGACCCATAATATATGTAAATTTTCTATCTGAAAAATGCTATGTTTTATATAAATTGTTCTTGACATTTGTTGGTGGCATGTTTTAAAAAAGAAAGTTATTTTCTGATGGACATCAGAAATTCTGCTTTAATCACTATATGAGCACATACCCAGAGCAGCTCTGTCTGCTTCTAGCGGATTGTGTATCTCATTTCATGGGTGCTTTGGAGATGATGAAGTCACTGCTTCCAGTCAGTCACAGGTAACTGAATCAGTACTAAAGGACTTGGGCACCATGGTGATAATCCCCTTATTGGCCACTGAGCAGAAAGATCTGCTGACTCAATTGGAATGACTTGCTTCAAGTGCTTCTTCACCTCTCAGTTGTAGATCATTTCAGGACCATATAAGCCTCTAACCATGAGAGGTAGGAAGGAGAGAGAAGTTTTCCTTATCCCCTCATTCCCATTTTGGTCACTTGATAAGTGATTCCATCTGACATCTAGAGCAAGTGCTCAGCTAGGTGAGGAGGTGAGCCTGAGCACTGTGGCCATTTGGGTATTTTATTTATTGGATGTTTCCTTTCCTAATCATAGGTGATCAAACAGCAGTCTTGAAGTTATGTATGAAGTTATGCAAACCTTTTTTTTTCTTTTTGCAAGGCAGTTGGGATTAAATGATTTACTCAGGGTCACAGAGCTAGGAACTATTAAATACATGAGGGTAGGTTTGAACTCAGGTCCTCCTGAGATCAGGGTCAGTGTTCTATTTGCTGTGCTACCTAGTTGCCCCAGGTTTATGTCTATCTTGAAAACAGTCTCCTGAGTTTAAAAGGTTGGAAACTCTAGTTTCCTTGATCAAAGCTGACTAGTGGTATCAGGGAGGACTTCATTGGCAGGGAAAAGAGCTCAGCCCCTTAGTTTGACTTGCCAAAAGACATGGGCCTGCAGGGAATTGTTTTGGCAGTACAGAGCTGGGATGAAATATTACAATTCTTATTCTGCAGTTCCCAAACTGCGTATGGTCTAATGTTTAAGTCTCATCTTCCTGGGAGAAAATAACAGTAGTTTTTATTGTACTCATTTAAGTTTCTGTCATCAGTGCATGATGGTAGGAGCCTTTTGGGTTTAGCATTTCTTTTGTGTGGGAAAAATAAATACTTTTCTCATATTAGATTCATATCTACATTGAATATGTTTCTACTTTCCCCTTTGGGAAGAAACTTGACATGAGTTAAATCTAAACTTTAAGAAAATTTTCCCCATGAGGTGGGATGTAATGAGCCAACAAATACAAAAAAAAGTCTGGTTCTTCTAGGTGCTCTCTCAAAGCTGACCCAACTGTACTCTCCTGTGGCCGGGATAGAGGGACATCTTAGGTAAGTGGACCCAGTCCCTTGAATTCTTCTACTATAAAATTTTCCCTGATTATCCCAATAGTAGTAATATTTACTCCCCCTGGGCAACAAATTGTGTTTTTTTGTACTTATCTATTGCAACTAAGTGACACAGAGGATAGAGTACCAGGCCTGGAATCAGAAGGATTTATCTTTTGAATTCCAATCTGATCTCAGACACTTACTAGGTGTATGATCCTGGGCAAGTCACTTAATTCTGTTTGCCTCAGTTTCCTCATCTGTAAAATGAGATGGAGAAGGAAATGGCAAATCATCCAGTATCTCTGTCAAGGAAACCCTAAATGGAGTCACTTAGACTCGGACACAACAGAAAAACAACTGAAGAACAACAATGCACTTATATATTATTTTGTGTTATCGCTATCCCTGTATGCTACTGAATTGTAAACTTCATGAGATCAAGGACTTTGCCTTATCTGAAATTTGAATTTTACCTAGCACCTAGCTTCCTTTCTCTATGATCCCCTGAACAGCAACCTCGCCACTCATTGGCCACCTTGTTGCCTACACCAGACTATGTGCTTGAGGAATTTCAACTCTGGGCTCTACCTCTTCTGATTGGTGACTGTCTATTCTGAAACACTATTTCAAGGGAAACCCTGGTCTTCACCTCATTCCCTTTTCTTTGGCTGCCTTTTCTACAATCTCCTTGCCAATTGCTTTGGCATATCATGTGTACCTTGTCACTCCAGTAATGGAAACTTGGACTAAAACCACATCAACCCAATAATTGTTCTTGGATGGGATTCATCAATAAGCTTGACTATGGATTCATTCTCTCTATCTACTATGGGATTCATTATTTTTCTAAATTTCTAGGACAAAATTCCCTTCCCTGACCACCATACTTATTTGTTTATCATTTCTTTCATGAGAATGTAAGCTGCTAGAAGACAGTGATTTTCTTTATTTTTGTATATCCAGAGCTTAGAATATTGCTTGCCATATAGTAAATGCTTAAAACATTATTTTCATTCATTCATATCTAGTGATCTGCATATAGCAGTTATTTAATCAATGCATAATGAGATAGGTAAATAATATCAAAAAGACATAGTTTGATCTAAGAGATGACATATACTTGCTGTATGACCTTACGCAAGATACTGTATATTTCTGAGTCACAATTACGTTATTTGTCAGATAAAGACAATGATATTTATTCTATGCCACTTGGAAAGTACTTCTAAACTGTAAGATACAGTCTAAATTTTAGAAATATTATCTTATAGTTTTAAGCTTTATCTTTTGATTGGTTTAGAAACTTAGAGACATATTCCCATTTGAATGTATATTATTGTCTTTTGAGTTGGAGATAACCCTTGAATGTTGGTTTCTAGTACCACATTAGATCTCATTATATTCTAGATCCATGGTCTACAAAGTGAGGGCTATGTACCCCTAGGAACCTGTGGTGGTAAGAAGATGGGCCATAATTCACTCTAATATAGACAGGAATAGGCTTGCTTCCAATAGCTAAAGCAGCCCCTTGTTCCCTATTTCTTATCACTCTCTACTGACTCTTTCCATCAGAGGCTGTGTTACTCTGTGTGGATATAACCTAATTATGATACACAACTCTCCTGCCCTTACTCCTTTCCTTTCACAAGTGTCAGCATTCCACCATCTCAAGATTACTTTTTAATTGGATTAGACATAGTGGCTAGCAGAATAGTGGCTAGTGAATGAATCCCTCTTCACTCTTACTTTTTGTTGAGATAAAATAAGTCATGTAAATGAGAAGACATGGAAATGTATTTCAGAGCTCATTACGCTGTCTTTTCCTTAAAATCTATTCTTGCTTCTACACTATTAAGAGTACCACCTCCCTTTTTATTAAGCAGGTTTGAAACTGTGATGTCTTCTCCCTACGTGTCTTTTCATTAGTCAGATCTTATCATTTCTATCTGCATACTTCTCCCACTTTTGTTCTTCTATCTGCTCACTGAAAAGCCATTTTGGGTCAATCCCTCATCACCTATCCTCTGGACTCTTGCTATAGCCTCCAAACTGATTTCTCTGTCTTGTCTCTTTCTTCTTAAATTCATCCTTCACACAACAGCCAAACAGATTTTTTTTTTTTTTTTGGTAAAGTACAGATCTGACTCCCTACTCAATTAACTCCAATGTTCCCTAATGACTCTAGGAACAAATATTACTTCATCTTTATCTCAGCCTTTTAAAATGTTCATCTAAGTCTCTTTTATAATTTATACAAATATTAATATGATAGCACATATATATCACTTATAAATAAGTAAATATATATGTATTGGAGATGTGTTTAAAATTTTTTTTATTGATGGGGTTGATGATCAAAAAAGTTTTTAGCTCACTGCTCTAAATAACCAAAATTCAGATGAATTAAATGAGTTAACTTTCATTGAAGCCAATTCAATTAATATTTATTAAGTGCATAAAAGATGTCAAAATCGAGTCTTGGGACTCAGGCTTCACTAATCCATCATCAGATTTCACTGGACCAGCTCTTCTTGGAACTGGTCAATGGGATTTTTGCCTTCTATCCATTGTTCTTTCCCATTGCCCTTGTTACAATTTTTTTCCTAATCTTTAGTTCTCAATGCACTGTTTACTGGACTGTTCTTATTCTTTGAATCTCAGTTAATCTACTAGTTTTCATTTTTTTTGACACTGTTAAAGTCTTTGGCTATTCTTCTCTAGAAACCTCTTCCCTGTTTGCCTTTTACCCCTGTCTCCATATATTCCATATCACAACAGCTAATTTTCTCAGGTTTATTTATAAAGGAAAAAAATTATTATTTCAGAAATCATTTATAAGATTCAGCTTAGTGATAGTGTCCTAGTATAGTGTGATCCAGGTTTAGAGTTAGGAACATCTGTCAAGAATTTCTGCTTCTGACACATTCCAGTTGTGACTAAGGACAAATAATTTAACCTTTCAGTTCCCTAAACAAATCTTGAAGAATGTAAATTACAGATTTGATGATCTACATGGGTGAAAGAAGTTTCTGCATGAAGAATTCCTTACATGGATGAATCATCAATCCAGTTTTCTTTTAAAAGCACATATGAGACTTTTATATTGTCAACCTTTCTCCTCCCACCATAGAATTTGGTCTGAAAAAAAAAACAAAACAGATTTTATCCATAGCTTTATTCTTTCTAAGTAAGCAGACATGTATACATGGGAGCACATTTAAAACTGTGCTCAAGGTGGACACAGGCAGCAGGGGTTATAAGAAGAAAAATCACAGCGAGGTAAGGAGTGTAAACACATAGTGGTTTTAATCAGGTTATCTCAACTCCTGAGTTGTTTTTCAGAACTGGAAGTTGATATGAATAAGTCTGTGTTAGTTATTTAGCATAGGAAGGGGATTATTTTGAGTTATTTGGCATAGGAGGGGAAGTATATTGGATACAATATACCAGTACCTCAAGGAACTTCCAATGCATAAATACTGCAATAAATTTCAATACACCCATCTTAAGGAATGTTCAGTTTTATCTGATTCCCAGGTCAGTCTGCCTTTTCTAGATAGTAAGGGAACTTGAGCAAATCAAAGTGATTAACAAAGTCATTAACCATTCCATTTTCACCATATAGAATTATCTGGTTCCAAACTTCCTAAATTGTATATAATAAGGTTTGCTCTGGTCTATGTTAGTCATCTGAATTGTCCCTCAGCTAAGAGTGAAATGTCTTGTCATTTGCTTCCCAGATGGTCCCAGATGATGATGATCTATTTTGATAATACTTGAAACAAATTAGGCTTTAACTGTCCATTCTTCCTATCTTAAACTCAGTAAGAAAGTGTCCTGGAGGATTTGTAATATTTTGTCAGAGTACTAAGCAATCATATAATTAACTAGCTAACTTTACCTTTCTTTACCAAGGGACAAATAAGGGAATATGAAGAAGTATATTTCAATGGTCCTCATTAATTCAAAATCAGATGTAGTCCAAAACTTAGGTAAATCTCAAAGTTTGTAACAGAAGTAAATCTTTAGAATTATCCACTGGGGAAGGGATAAGAAGAATACTTTTTGTCCCTAAGAATGTTACGTGAGGTTTGAAGGGAAGAGAAAACTGATTGCTGACAAAGGGATAAAGGTGGATATCATTTATCATCATTATTATCAATTAGCATTGTACTCCTCATCACCACTATTAAATATTGTTTGAATGTCTACTTGTACAAAGAAATATGGAATAGAGTAAAGATTATCTATGAAAAGTAGTGATAACAGTAGCTTAAATTACACTACATATAAATATGTATGATACCTTTATTATAATCAATTTTTAATTATCATTACATTTTTCATGAGAGGGGAATTATTTGATTTTCTTTTTAAACTCAGTTTTATTGATGGGTTTGTTTTTAAATTACAAACATTTACAAATGACTCTTGCTTTATGAAAGGACATAGGTAAATAAAACTAATAATAGCATGACTTCAACTGAAAGTTTATGTAACATTTCACACTTGTAATATCCTGTATCTTCCTTATCTATTTAAAAAACTTAACAGATATCTATTTTCTCTCTATTCACATGCTATTCCATGATGGAAAAAAGAAAAAAAATTTCTTTTAACAAATAAATATCAACAAGAAAAACAAATTCCCCTAATGAATGCATGCAGAAATTTATATGTCCCATTCTGAACTCTGTATCTATGACCTTTTTATATATATTTCATCATCAGTCCTCTGGAATCATGAATGATCATTGTATCGATCATGGTTCTCATAGCTTCTAAAATTGTATTTTGACAGATGTCATATGAATTGTTCTCTTAGTTCTGATAATTTTATTTTAATTTTATTAATAATTGATAATAAGAATTAAATCTTCCAGTTTTTTTCATTTTTATAATATTGATATTATAGTATAAATTGTTGTTTTTGTACACTCTTACTTTTACAGTAATAGTCACAAAATCTTTATGATAATAATTTACACACCTTTCAAGAGTATCCTTGATGAGGAGAGAACAAGTGAGCAATCACAAATGGAAATTCTACAACAGAAAGTATCTTCATAGACATATAATTGACCAAAAGGTTCAAATAATTCAAAATCCCACTGAGACTACTGTTTGAGGACTATAACAAACCCCTTAATTTGATTGATTAAAAATGTGGTCTTAAAGGATCTCCATGTATATGTTAAAATTATAAATGATTTATTGAAAGTTAATAATTACAATGATAACTTTGATAATTCTCTTCTTACTACTATCAAGGAAAGCTCAAATATGCCTGGTAACATCACTCAGATTCTACTCACTCCAAATGGTGCAGAAAACAATCTCTCCACAACTCTTCATTCTGTGCAACTTCTCTTTAGGTCTTGCACAAAGCTTCTTAAACTGTGGGTTGTGATCCCATTTAGGGTCATGTAACTGAATAGGGAGATCACAAAATTCTGATTTATTACCAGTAAATGTTTGATTTGGAAACCTATTTTATATATCTATATATCCAGGGTTGTGTAAAATTTCTCAGGTGAAAAGAGGTCACAAGTGGAAAAAGTTTAAGAAGTTTATGCTGTACAACATGATATCCATTCTTCATTCTAGGTAGCTCCCTGTAGATATCTTGGTCTTGTCTGTATAAAGTAGATCACAAAAGTTCTTCAGGGTTATATTTTAAATATGATTTTTGTTATTTCATGAGAGTTTTGGTATTTATTAAAATAAATATCTGATAAGTTTTTTTCTTCCTTATTTGTTCCTTCTTTTAAAAGTCAGTTGCAACTCTAAAATTCTGCTTGATTGAAGATTCTGGGAAGTGATTATTAGTGAATAGTTAAGAAACTGATTTATTCAAATTGTTGCAAAACAGAAATCAGAGAAGATATACATAGGAGAATATATGCCAGTAAATCCATAGTGAAAGAGTATTCTCCATTGGGAGTGAAGACACTCAGCTCAACTCACAAAAGAATACTAAATCTTGTTTCCAAAAGGGAAACTTCCCACAGTTTCTAGTCTAGTAAACTAGGAATAGGGACAATATGGAAATCGCCAACTCTTCCTGTATCTTCTTAGAGTCTTTTCTTTTGGCAACTTTAGATGAGGTTGGCCTTTTCTATCTCTCCTCTTTAAGCTGGAAGTGAGAAACATCTGAAAAAACTCAAAGCTTGAAAAGGATTGAAGGAGATTGGAACTTTTGCTGCTCATTCCACTCTGTCCTTTCAGTCAGGTCCTGGCATTCATCTCTACCAATTAGGAGAAAGAGTCACATCAATGGGCTTTGGAAAAGGGGCTACATCATAAAGAAAAATAAAGAAATAAAACCCTTAATTAGAGCTATGCAAAACTGGAATTGGTTATTTTGACAGGAAATGGATTCCCCTTCTCTAAGGTTTTTAAGCAAATAACAGATGAACATTTGTCAGGGATGTTCTACAAGGACTATTTGTTATATCAATAGATCCTAAGTTCCTTCCACTTTTGAGATTCTGTTATTTCCAACATTCCTAAAGAAAACTGAGTGAATCCCATTTGGAAGGTTCCAAAATGGAAGATGTTGTGAAAAGAGAATCTGGGCAGCCAATTTCTTTTAAGGAACTAGAACTAAGTCAAGGAAGGCAGGATAAGAATTTGAAGAATTTCATGGAAAGAGAAATATAACAAGAAAAAAAATGTAATGTCCCTAGAATCATATTTCTTTCTCTGCATATGCAGTACACATCATGGTGGTGTCTTTTGTAGTACCAACTGAGAGCATATTACATACCTAATGAAAAGATAATATGATAAGTTATATATCAAACTTATATAAAAAGGTAATGATAATGACTTATATAGTTGGAATTGCAGCAGGACATTGAACTGGGCAATTAGTAAATTTTAGAATGCTGTGGAATTCTGTGTTCCAATGTAGATTTAGCCTGCTTCAATCTACAACTTGAAATTTAGTATATTTTCATAACTTATATTTATGACCAACATATATCATGTTTCTTTCCCCTAGTCCTCTGTTCTTTCATTCATTACTATCAAAAGCCATTTTGATATTTATTAAAGGTAGGGTACATTTGGTAGAGTTTGCAACATTCCTGTTGTGAAACAGAAATGACAAATGCCAAGTATAATGGGATGATTAATTTCTGAAATGTTTAGTACCCATTAGTAGGGGTTTCTTTTAATCATTACCTCCCCCTAGATTATTTTAAATAGCATTTGATCTGAGCATCATTTAAAGAAAGCCATTAGGTTTCTTTAGAGGGTTTATGCTTTCTTCTATTTAATTCATCATCCTAGGTGATGAACTGCATTGTGACCAGCTTTAATTACCTCTTGTAATTAGAGTTGTCCCCTGGAAATATTTGTCTGATGAAATCAAAGTTAATCTATTTAACTTTGGTAGGGACTTTTCTTTCTTAGTACTACTCATCAACATGTCCAGTATTAGAATTTGTAAGGATGTATATTTTCTCATATTCAGTCCTTTCAATCAATTAGTCAATCAAAAAACATTTATTTAATTCTTACTATGTGTTAGGCACTGGGGATACTGGAGATGAGGTCTCTGATCTTATATCACTTATATTCTAAAAGAGAGAAAATATTCACATATATTATATAGTTGAACACTAACAGTCTCTGATGAACTAGAAGACTGTGGCATTATACTTTCTCTTTTTCCATTTAGGGGTCCCTCTCAGCTCTAAACCTAGGTATAAGAGGACCAACTTCATTACTGAAGGAATCTGACTAACTTAAAACAAAAGACAGTCTTTTTATCTCATACATACCTTTTGGACGTTTACCCAATTATTCAGTTCCCTCTCTGTCAACAGTCTCATTATTCAAATTTTAGATTTTAATTAATATCTAGAGTCTCCCCAAGGCAAGAGTAGAAATGTCTTCAGTGTTCAGTAGATTAGGAAACAGAATAGCTATTTATTTCTGCTACCTGAAACAAAAATTGAATACAAAAGTCTCACAGCTATATATGTTGATAGAAACATATATATATATATATGTATATATACATATAAATTTATAACAGTGTTTATTTTCCTAAGAAGTTGATATTTCACTTTCAAAACCTAAGGTATTTTCTAGTGATATGTTCAGGGTAGCAATTCCTAGTTCCAAATGATATATTTGGGGTTCAGGCACCAGATGATGAGATTGATGTAGGCACCAAATGTTGGAGTTTGGTCAAATGAAGAATTTACAATGCTGATTCTTTTTGGCAAAAGATAAGTTTATTTATGAGAAAATTATAGACACCAGGAGTGGTAAATATGAAATAGATTTGGGAGAGCAATAGGGTTACCAAGGAAAAGGTTTTTTTTTTTGTTTGTTTGTTTGTTTAAACAATTAACAAAGGAAACGATAAGTTCCCTAGTGGAACTCATAATTAACTAGGAGAATGGAAATACTCTATGAGGTAGGGGTGTACCACTGACTGGCAGGCTAAATCCTAAAAGGGTTTTAGTATTCTAAAAGAGTTAGTTAGGTATAAGACGCCATGAGGCATGGGGGAGGGGTTCTAGCAAAAGATTTCTCCATCACTTTCCTGTCAGTTTTTGAACTAGGATTGTTTTTAGTTTCCAAGTAGGGACAGTCTCTTTCATACAAATGACTCATGTCTATAAATACATGGTGTTCCTATTTGGGTGATTTTGTTTTTATTATATATAATAAAGTATATGTTTGGGACAAGGAATCCAGTAGACTTCTATCTAAATAGTCCACATAAGATATATGAGAAATGTTGTTGAGCAGAACTGGGTGAGCTGGAGCAATGAATGAGTTGAGCTCCATATTGAGATTGTGAACATGGTTGACCGGGAAGGGTCTAGACAGTAATAAAGAATGTGTGTGTGTGTGTGTGTGTGAGAGAGAGAGAGAGAAAGAGAAAAAGAGAGAGAGAGAGAGAGAGAGAGAGAGAGAGAGAGAGAGAGAGAGAGAAAAAAAAAGAGAGAAAGAGAAGGGGAGAGAGAAAAAAGAGGGGGGAAGAGAGAGGGAGGAAGGAGAGGGACAGGGACAGGGACAGGGTGGGGGAGAGAGAGAGAAAGAAAGAGAGGGACAGGAACAGGACAGGGATGGGGGAGAGAGAGGAAGAAGGAGAGGGACAGGAACAGGGAGATTGGGGGAGAGAGAGAGATGGAAGGAGGAAGGAAGGAAGGGAGGTAAGGAGGGAGAAAGAGACAGAGAGGGAAGGAGGGAGGGGGAGATTGGAGTAGGTCAGAAAGAGAATGAAGTCTGTTTTGGATTTGTTGAATTTAAGATGCATATAGAATATCTATTACAAAACTAGACAATCAACAAAATAATAAATCAGAACCAGATTTGTACTGTTCATCAATTCTGAAATATAAATGCTCATACTGAAAATTTACCAATCATCTCTCAAGAGTCAGTTTAAGCTGGCTCTAGAGAACCTAAATATAAAGAGTTGAGTCAACTGCAGATGATAATTGAATCCATAGGAGCTAATGACATTACCAAGAGAGAAAATAAAGAGGAGAGAAGACTTAGGTTAGAATCTTGAGAGACACACGAAGTTAGGGGATAGTATATGAGTGAAGACACAAGAAATAAGACTGAGTAGGAGCAACCATGAAAGTAGGAGGATAGTCAACTGAGGGTTATTAGGAAAACCCAGACAGAGGTTGTATTTAGGAGACAATGATCAAAAGTATCACATGCTATAGAGAGTTCAAAAAGGATAAAGATTAAGAAAAGGCAAAGATTTGAAAAAAGTGAGGTAGAGTGTATATGACTTTTACGATTTTTGCTAAGAAGGGGAGGAGAGATTTAAAACAATAGATACTAAGGCACAGTAGGATTTAATAAACTTTTTTTTAGTATGGAAGAGGCTTGTATTCATTTGTATACAATGAAAGGAAACTGTAGGTAAGGAAAGATCGAAAATTAGAATGAAAATGGGGATGTTAATGGGAATTTTCTCCAGTCTACTGGAGAAGTCAAGTCAAATCATGGTAAAAAAGCATTTATTAAGTGTTTACAGTGTGTCAGACATGCTAAGGAATGGGAATACAAATACAAGCAGAAAGACAGCTTCTGTCCTCAAGGAGCTTATATTATAATGAGGAAGATACCATAGAAATTGAAGCTGAAAAGAGGTTGGAGCGGAGGAAACTACCTATATAGGGGGATGGTAGTGATGAGGTTTAGATTTGGGGTACTCAAATGAAATTAAGGTTTCTGATGGTCAGGGAGTTAAATGAGGTCTAGTGGCAGTGCAAGATCCTCTGTAAAACAATTAACAGACCCAAAAACCTAGATTGATAAAAGAGGTTTATTATGGGGATTGAAAGTAAGGTTAAAGTCTAGTTAAGGAAATGGGTGAGGATGAAAAGAAGAGGACACTGGAAACAGTATTCCAGTGGGCAGAGACCTTGGAGTGTCAAGCATGGGGCTGGCATGTTTGGAACCTCCACAAAGAGAGGGTTTTAGTTTAGCTCTTTTATAATAGGGGGGCTTTGGCTACAAGCTGAAGGGGGCTTGTGGGTGGAGTCCCAGGTTGGCTCCTCATGGGTTTCAGCCAGGGTTAGAATTTGAATTGAATTGAATGGGTTTCAGGGCTGAGCCGACCTCTCCCAGCTAACAAAGATGAAACTGTTTGTGTTTGGGGTGGAGTCCCCTCATTGAGGCAGATTGAAAGAGGTTTTCTCTTTTAAGGATTTTCAGAGTTTTAGGGTTCCCTCTTCATTAGGGAATGTCCAGAAAGACAGAAATAGTATCTAGAGTAGAATGAAGACATGGATGATTTGAATATTTTTCTTAGATTAGAGGTGCTAGGGGAAAACAAGATAATCAGAGGAAGGGACTACTTAGACTGAGTATATTTCCAATGTAAGAAATCCAGAGGTAGAATAAATTTCTAGAATGGGAAGGAATGTAGGGATGGGATGAAGAGTAGTGGGGTTGGCTTTGGAGAAAAGAAGTCATTTTTAAAAATTTTATTTATTTTTTTAAAATAACTTTTTATTGACAGAACCCATGCCAGGGTAATTTGTTGTTACAACATTATCCCTTCCACTCACTTCTGTTCCGATTTTTTCCCTCCCTCCTTCCACCCCCTCCCCAACATGGCAAGCAGTCCTATACAAGTTAAATATGTCACAGTATATCCTAGATACAATATATGTGTGCAGAACAGAACAGTTCTCTTGTTGCACAGGGAGAATTGGATTCAGAAGGTATAAATAACCCGGGAAGAAAAACAAAAATGCAAGCAGTTTATATTCATTTCCCAGTGTTCTTTCTTTGGATGTAGCTGCTTCTGTCCATCCTTGATCAATTGAAACTGAATTAGATCTCTTTATCGAAGAGATTCACAAGAGGTCATTTTTTTCATGATAGTTGAATGAGAGAGGCTATAATGGGAGTAATGGGACAATTTCAGAAGACTATGTGATAAGAATAATAATAGCTAATATTAATATGACCTACTGTGTTTTGGGCATTGTTCTAAGAGCTTACAGTTATCATCTTATTAAGAATGTGGAATAATGCATTGTTGGTGGAGTTGCAAACTGATCTAATGATTCTGGAGAGCAACTTGAAAATATGCCCAAAGGACTATAAAACTGCACAGGGACAGGGACAGGGAGAGGCAGGGAGAGAGAGAGATGGAAGAAGGAAGGGAGGAAGGGAGATAAGGAGGGAGAAAGAGAGAGACAGGAGTCTTTTATCCAAGCAGTACCTTTTGTGATTCTATATCCTAAAGAAATTTTTTGAAAAAGGGAGAGCACATACATGTATAAAAATATCTACAGTAGCTCTTTTTTTGTGATGGCAAAGTATTGGATATTAATGGGATGCCCATCAATTAAGGAATAACTGAACAAATTATGGAAAGACAAAAAAGATAAAGGATGAATAAATATCTATTTCTATTAAATGGTCAATGAGAGATTATTCAATCATCTCAAAATACATAGCCCTTCATCACTGAGTAATATGTTCCTTGAAATTTCTAGAAATTTTCAGGGGAGCTCTGATGCATGCATCCTGGGATGCTGCCTAAAGATCCAATTCCATGCAAGATCAATGAATTGCAGCCTAATCTACATACACATATATAAACCACATGCAAAAAGTAAATATGATGTAATCTGCAGGGGGTGAGGGGAAGGGAAATAGCTTCCAGAAAAGGCATCATGCAGGAAGTGAAACTTTAGTTAAGTCTTGAAGAAAGCCAGGGCATATAAGGCAGAGAGGGACAAGTGCATTTCAGTTATGGGTGAAAACCAGTGCAATGGCAAGGGAGACAGAAGATAGAATCTTGTGTGTGAGGAACAGCAAAGGGGCTGGTTTGGCCTCTAGGGGGCCAATGTATTGGGTATTATATGTATTATAACACTGGAATATTAGACTTAAAATTCAATTTAATAAACATTTATAAAGTGCTGATGGTCACAGGACATTTTTCTAAGTTTTAAGGAAAGAAAGGCACAGACTCTTCTTTCAAGAATCTTTCACTCTAGTAATGGGGGCAACATGCATACTATAGAATGCAAGACAGTACAAAGTCACCGTTTTAGAAAAAATTGAGGAAGCAGCAGTCTTTTTCAGCAGATTTCATGAATGTTACTTGAGCTAGGCTTTAAAGTATGAGAATTTTATTAGGTGGAAGTAAGGGTATATAGCCAAGGTTTAAGAGATTGAAATAAATAATAAACACAAAGCCCCCCAAATAGGAGCACCATGTATTTGTAGATATGTGTCATCTGTGTGAGGGAGACCTTCCCTACTTGGAAATTTAAAACAATCCTATTTCAAAAACTGACAAAAAAGAGATCGAGAAGTCTTTTGCTAGAATCATTTGCAAGAGATTTACTTAAGATTCTACTTTAGTCTTTCTGACTCCTCAACCAAAAACACTTTTCATTATTATATAGATGACCTTCAGTCTCTCATGACTGGAAACTGGCTCCTTCAAATTCCACATGCTGAAGATTTTAAGAATTTTTATTTTTTGATTTGTTTTTGGTAACTAGGAAGAGGAAAGATGAATTCATTGTACTTTATTTTCTTTTTGAGATAAATGACTCCAGTCACGATTTGAAAGTGACAAAAGGTCTAGATATGTTTTCCTAGTAGTTCAAGTAATTTACATACTACAAGTTATGTTTTACCAAGTATTTTCATTTCTTTTTATTTTTAAGCCAGTGCTTTTATTTGCATATTTTGCACATTTCCCCTTCTTTCTCATCATGGTGCCATTTTCCAAAAGTTTTTTGATGTCCCATATGCTGCAGGAAGCTTTTTTGAGAAAAAAATCTAATTGAAAACAGTAAACTTTAGAAGAGTAAATCACATTTTCCCAAAGATCAAAACTTCATCAGCTTTGAAATAGAAAATCCCTAAACCATGGAATTGTACCACAGCTCTACTGGGTATGGAAAAACAGACTTCACACAAATTTGCCCACATGAAGCTTTGCATGCTTGCACCTTTGGCTATTTACTTTCAAATACTCACCTGGATAAAGAAACAAAATACCTCATGCCCTAAGCAACCTGAAAGAGAAAGAGAGATGATACTGAAGATATATTATAATTAGACAGTTGGCTCTAAGGAAAATGAATCAATCCCCTTGCTTCTATCAATGGGTAACACTTCCTTTGTGATCTGTGATCTGTGACTGTGTTAGCTACTTAATGGAGTCATATTCACATTATTATTGCTATCATTACGTATTGTCTTAGATCCTATAGAAAACCCAAGGTTCAATTTGTGTTATGTGTGTGTGTGTGTATTTGTGTGTGTATTATATATGCACAACCTACATACACACATATATTTAAAAGAACGCTGGACTATTAGACTCCAGTCATTAGAGTATTTGCTCTTCCTGATGGGTTATGTTGAGAATACAAAAGATTTTTTGTATGCTGCAATTCCAGCATGTGGTATTTGGAAGAGCCAGTTTTCAGTTATGAGAGACTGAAGATCTGAGAGTATCTACATAATGATGAAAAATGTTCTTGGTTAAGGAATCAGAAAGACTAAAGTAGAATCTTGAACTGGAACTCCTGCAAATGGTTCTAGGAAAAGACTTCTCAAACTCTTTCCTGTCAGCTTTTGAATGAGGATTGTTTTGAGTTTCCAGGTAGGGAAAGGCCCCCTCACACAAATGACACATCTATAAATACATGGTGCTCCTATTTGGGGGAGAGGGGTTGTGTTTATTATTTATTACAAGTGAAGAAATATTCTGAAATGGGAGTGACTTAGCTACCAGTGTAATGGGGAGATGAATGGATCCATGAAAACCATAGGGGATTCTGCCAACAATTAGTGTTCTAGAGATGGCCACAGCAATAATTGAAGGGAGTAAAAAGACAGTCTTGAGGAAAAATTCATCTGCCCAGTGAAATACGTCATTCTGCAGCTAGCAGTTCAGCTGAGTGAGGGAATGATTTACACATTAACCATGTCACACACAGAAGTGAACTTGAGTGGGAGATTCCTATCTCCCAGGGTTAGAAAGGTTGTGTGTCAGCTAATATTTTGAACTAACTATTCTCCCCAGGGATTCAGTGAGTGATGCGGGAAGATTATATGATCCAAGTTGGGAAAGGGAAGATTTTTTTTTGTCATTCCTTTCATTTTCATATTTCAGTAAATATCTTTGTGTAGAAGATAATTGATTTACCCACTAGATTTGTTATTGAGAAGCTATGAACTGAGTAATCAAAATTGGAGCACAGAAGTTATAGTAACTTATAGTTAATCGTTAACCTTTCAGGGTTACTCCACCAGTAAGGGGAGAAGTAGTAAACCACCCTCTAAGAATCCAATCTTCCAAAGTGGGAGGGGATTAGGAGAATGCGCCCAGAGAGGGTCAGGATACATATATCTACTGTTCTCTATCCTTTCATCCAACTTTGCCTCCCTCTAAATATCTAAATATATAGACTGCAGTTTTACTGTCTAGTCACTAGTTCTTTTCTGAAATGGGCATACATAAATCCTCCTTCTCACTAGTCTATTGATTAAGTATCAATCAAATCTGCAATCAAATCTCTAACTCCTATCTCCTTGCCCCTAATTATCAGCTTCTAATAGTAGTTAGAAAGATAAATAGATAGATATTTGCATTTGATCTCTGATTTTATCACTACAGGGAACTAACTGTGAGGAAATGTCTTCCACCAATATAGATCAGCATGTGCTTTCCAATTTATAATTTTAGAGAGATGCCAGGAGGCATTGAGAAATTAAGTGACAAAATCACACTGCCAATGTATGTCAGTGGTGGTACATGACTCTAGGTCTTCCTAACTCCAAAACAGGCTCTCTAGCCATTATGCCAAGCTTCTTCTTCCCTAAAGCAAATGCTTTTCAAATTGCTTACACCTGTTGTTTATATATTTACAAGAAGTGTGTTATAAATTTTTGTCTGTTTTTATCAGTTCTAAAGTTCATTTCCCCCCCCCCATCATTTTGTGTGTGTGTAAAGTTGAAAGCTTCCCAGGGAAAAGAATTAAGTTTCTGTAGGAAAAAGAATCATAATGGCTTTCATTTTAGTAGCAAATGTTCATGTCCTAGTACTATTAGTTGCTGTTATGTTAGTATTCAATGGGAATTATAGGAAAGCCATTTTGGAATCAGATAATTTAGATCTAGAAAGGAACTTAGAGTTCCTATAGCTTAATCCCCCCTCTTTTAAAAAAAAATAAGTTTAGACTAATGCCTTTTATTTTTACATCACTGTCACTTCTGGAAATATTATACCACTTTCAAAACAATTTGATTCCTTTTTTTAACAATGGAAAATAGTTAAGCAAAAATACCCAGTAATAGGTACTGCATCTGACAATGTATATAAGATTTCCTCTACTAACCTTCAGCCTCTTTGCTAAGAGGAGAAAGTTATTTTCATTTTCTTTTATGTTATTGGATTTTCAATTTTCTAGAGTTCTTTTCATTTACATTTTTATAGTAATTGTCCATATTGTTCTTTTGTTTCTACTTGTTTCACTCTATAGCTGCCTATATGTTTTTTCCAAAGTTCTTATATTCCTCACCTGTGTTATTCTTATTATATGATACTAATGCATTGTATGTACACATCACATTTTTAGTCAATTTTTCAACTTATAGTACTGATCCAGTTCTTTGCTATCCTAAAAGGCTAGCCTTTCTCTCTCTTTCTTCCTTTTTTCCTTCCTTCTCTCCCTTCCTCCCTCCCTCCCTCCCTCTTTCTCTCTCCTCCTTCTTTCTTCCCTCCCCTCCCTTCTTCTCTTCCTGCCTCCCTCCCTCCTTTCCTCTCCTTCTCCTTTCCTCTCTCTCTCCATCCCTCCCTTCCTTCCTTCTTTCCTCCCTTCCTTCCTCCCTCTCTCCCTTCCTTCCTCCCTCCTTCCCTTCCTCCCTTCCTTCTTTCCCTTCTATTTTCTTTTTACAAATAAAAAGCTTGAGGACTATATGATGGCTTTCTCAACATCTCTCAGTTATTTACTGTTACAATACAGTAAATAAAACTCAGGTCACCTAACTCTTATTCTGTCATCTTTTTTCCTTTTATTTCATCAGTTCCCAAGACTTTAATGATATCTCTATGCAGATTACTCCCAAATTTATGTATATCCAAGCCTTTTATCTCTTGAGCTCCATATAACCAAAATGTCTAAAATATAACTCATTACTTCCAGCCCTATCCTCCACATTTCCAAATCTGCCTATTTCTGTGGAAGGCATTATTATCATCCTTTAAGTTCATGCAGATTCATTACTTCACAGTCATTTTTGCCTCTTACCCTATTTTTCCAGTTCATTTCCTGTGCCTCCACGTCTCTCACATTCATCCCAGTCTTTCTCCTCACATGGCCCCCACTCAAGTTCAAGCTCATGTCCTCTCTTATCTAGATGTAGGTTGTAGTCTAATTGATTTTCTTTCCTTAATTCTCCCTTCTCTAATCCATCTTTCACACAACTGCAAAGAGATATTCCTAAGTCACAAGTCTAACCATGTAATTCTCTTAGTGAATTCCAGTTCCCCTATGCCTCATTTGTATGGCATTTAGAGGCTGTTACTATTAACTTCAATATACCTTTTCAGCCTTATAAATTTCTCCCTTTTACACACTCTTCAATCCAACCATATTGGCCTTCTGGGTACCACAATGTCACTCATTTCCTGTTTTTGTACCTTTGTATATCCTATTTTTCTTATGTACTTCTTACCCAATTCTACCTCTGAGAATCTCTAGCTTTCTTCACTCTCAGCTCAACCACCACCATTTTCATGAGAACTTAAGGTCCTATTCACCCCAGGCATGCCTCAAAATATTATTATTTATTTTGTATATACTTTTATGTGTACATGCCATCTCCCCTTATTGAATGTAAACTTTTTGAGGGCAGGAACAATTAGGGTTTTTGTTTTTGTATCCCCATCACCTAGCGTAATGCCTGACAGCCTACTGGCATTCAATAAATGTTGGTTGGTTGAAAAAAAAGATTTTCTTTATTTTGAAACATTAGGGTTACTCCTAATGACTCCCACATTCTCACAGCTTACAACATTCCCTTAACACAAATAAGCAGAATGAAGGAAAAAGAAATCAATGCATTGGACATGTATGGAATTGGACATCTATATTTAGTCAATTTTCTACCAAGAGGCAGATGTATTGTTGATCAGATATCTAAAGTTTTTCAATGTGTTTTTCCTTTAAATTAATAGGACAATTATGTAAATTTGTTTCTTGATTCTGCTCACTTCTTTTTGGATCCATTCATATGAGTATTCCCAAGATTTTCTGAATTCTTATTTATTTATTTATTTTTCTGGGCATAGTAGTGGTCCATTATATTTTTAACCACTAGATGGCACTGATAACTACACACTGAGGAGTCCACACATATTGATGTTTTTTTATGTGAGCAATATTCTGTACTCTATGATTACTACAAAGTCTACCTTTTGCCTCTTCTTAGGGGGAGGTAACAATTGTTATGTAGGGGTATATGAATTTGTGGATCTACCCAACTCCTACTCATTGGCTAAGTTTTCTTCTTTTTGATCCTGCTATATTTTAAAGAGCGCAAGTTACTTAGCCTTGGTTTAATGAATTTTGTTCCTCATGAATGGAGACACATATTCAGGAATGCTCTATGACATATAGCTCTAGGAAGGTCTCTTTAGCAACTGACTGGAAGATGGATTTGACTGGTGAGAAAATGGAAGCAGAGAGTCTAATCAGAACACTATTTATATAGTCCAGCCACACACAGGGGCCACTGGGTGGTAGGGGATGGTGAAGTGGACGTAGTGCCAGACCTGGAAGATGTGTTCTGAGACATTTACTGTGTGATCCTGGGCAAGTCACTTCACCCTGTTTGCCTCAGTTCTTCATCTATAAAATGGGCTGGAGAAGGAAATGGCAAACCACTCCAATATCTTTGCCAAGGAAATCCCAAAGGGGTTCACAAAAAGTTTGACATGACTAACTGACTCTCTGTACTCTATGATTACTACACAGTCTACCTTTTGCCTCTTCTTAGGGGGAGGTAACAATTGTTATGTAGGAGTATATGAATTTGTGGATCTACCCAGTTATAATTGGGTATAAATAACAATAGTTATTTATATATGTTGTACAAGGTAAGTTTACTCACCATTGAATTAAGAAACAAAAGATACCACTTAACAATCAAATAAAAACAAACAATAAAGAGCAGGAAACACAACTTGGGCTCATGGAAATAACACTGGTTTTGCAGTAAGAGAGCCTGGATTTATATACTGCCTGTCTCTTATTGTCCATGCATGTTATGTGTCACAATCTTTCTGGCTCTCAGTTTTTTAATAGGTAAAATAGTGTCTGGTGGTGGACAAAAGTCCTATGAGTTCTAAATAGATGGACCCTATGATCTTATTGAAGGCGTTTGCAAGCCCATCAATATCTTAAATTGCCTAAATCTCTTTAGACATAGCTATCACTTTGGATCCAAGAATTCTAGGCAATTTGAGTCCTCTCCTGAAAAGGCAAAAAACGTGTAACAACTCACAAGATGCTCTACTCACATTTTTCTTAGAACTGGTTATCAACTGGATATGCAGAAACACTGAATTAGAATTTCAGCTCATTTATAGCATGGGAAGAACAATGTAGCCTCCACTGAGAACTAAAACTCAGAAAAAAATTGTCTCCACTTCTGATTTGATGCCAGTGTCCTCTTATACATCACAGAGCAGTGTGAATCAAACTGGCTGCCAGTCCCTATGAGAACCATGCCATCTTCACGTGTTCCTAGTTCTTTTTTACTTTGACCTTGACTATCACTCTCTGATGCCATTGAATCACACAGCTTACTCTCTCACACCTTCAGGCCAAAACCCCTGTTGTTCTTTGCAGCAGAGCAGAGTAGTAGCTTCAAAGCTATGTGCATCACAGATTCATATGCCACAATTTGCCCAACTATTTCCCAATCAATAATTAGTCACTTCCTTTCTATTTTATTGGTTACTACAAAAAAGTGTTACTATGAATATTATATATTCACAAAACACATGACATGTAACATGTATATAATATGTGTATATCTATAAATATGTCTATATACAAACATACATTTTACATATATATGTTTCTACCTTTCTCTCTATCCATCAATGACTTTCTTAAATTACTTTCTCCTTTGTGGTATACAAGTAAGGATATCACAAAGTCATAGGTTAGATTGTTTAATATAATCCCTTCAAAAGGGAAAAAAAAAACAAAACTATGCTTTTTAATATGATTTTAAACTTTTTTTCTAAAGTGATTAAAAACCAGTACATTCGTGTACCTGTCTTCTTATGATTCCTTTATTGTTTATGAATGTAACCCCATTCCTCTAAGTTATAAGTACAGTAACAATATTCTCCTTGGTGGAATCAAAATGCCTTGCTCTTCATGGGGAGGAGGGCGGAGCTCACAAGTGGAAGATAGGAGAGCTCTCTTTTCTTCAGATCCTCTTCAAGCTGGAGAGTCTCTGCTAGCTATCATGAAGACTGTCAAGTTTTCTCATTTTGACCTTCCTGTGGTCTCACATCTTCCATCTTCTCTTTCGAAGGTGAAAGCCAGAAGTAACTGAAACTGCTGCAGAGTGCTAAGAGCTTCTCACTCTAAGAGGATCTTAAACAACTAAAGAATTCTCCTGTCTCCTTCTCTAGTCAACTCTGCCCCATCCCTCACACAGGCCAGGACATTCAACTTCACCAACGAGGAGGAAGAATCCTAGCAATGGGCTTTGGGCCTGGGATTACACAATTTTAATCATTTGGCGTCTACACCAATCTGGTGGATAAATGGAAACAACCGTGATGTTTTCATTTGAATTTATTTTATTATTAGTGAAGAAAGAAACTAGTAGTCACTGGGAAGCTATCACAGGAACAGCAAGGTTCCAATTAGGTGGGGGTAGAATTAGGCACACACTGGCAGAAGCCCATCAGTTAGAAAATACAAATAGGTGGGGCAGCTAGGTGGATGGAGCATTAGCCCTGAAGTCAAGAGGACCTGAGTTCAAATCTGGCCTCAGACACTTAACACTCCTAGCTGTGTGACCCTGGGCAAGTCACTTAACCCCAATTGCCTCAACCAAAAAAAAAAAAATACAAATATGAATGGCTATTTTGGATACATTTAGCTGGGTAAAAGAAATATAGTAGTTTGAAGAAAAAGAAGGTAAAGTAGTGCCATTTTAGAGGATGCAAGAAATTCATATTGTAATGATAACCCAAAGGCCTAATGGTGAAGGCAGGTGGTAAATTTTTATAAGTTTTCAAGGATCATATGGTAGTGGTAGACATTCATGGTAACTCTGGGGCCAGTAGGCATATGTAAGCACATTAGAATATAACATTTCAAGAAGGTACAGGATCTGAAGAGAGAACTATAGAGAATGAATAAGGATTAAAGCATAGTATTTTCACCCTTTTTTGTTTGTTTGCTTTTTCTTTCTTGTGGGTTTTCTCCCTTCTGATCTGATTTTTTTCTTGTACAACATGACAATTATGGAAATATGTTTAAAAGGATTGCATATATTTAACCTATATCAAATTGCTTCCTGTCTTAGGGAGGAGGGAAGTAAGAGAGGGAGGGAGAAACATTTGAAACACAAAATCTTACAAAAATGAATGTTGAAAACTATCTTTACATGTATTTGTAAAAATAAAACACTATTAAAATAATTTAAAAGTAAAAAAAGAGGGTGAAGAAAAAACTTCTACAAAAAACTGAAGATGGCAGAGTATTTGGAGATATAGGATACTGTTGTGCATGTTAAGAGTATTGGGAAATGACAATTTTTCCCCTTTTAAATTTTTGTTCCATTTTCTAGTGATTCAAGTTTTAGATCAGTTTGGAGCATGATTGGTTTTTGGTTTTGTTTTTTAGGAGAGGGTTATCTAACAAGTAGTTAGATAGCCAGATCAAAGTTCCCCAAATTTAAAGGCATTAAAGAAAGGGAACCCACCAGAACCTGAGGCACTCTATTCTATTTATTGCCATCTCTAATATAAAAATTGCCTTTATAGCAACTCTAAATTGATCCTTTTCCCACTTATATTCATGGGTTTTGGTTTTGGCATCTAGGACCAAACAGAGCCAATCTAATAACTCTTTTATATTACAGATCTTCAAATACTTGCTTTTCCCTTTCCTCAGCCTACCTACTTTTGCTATTCTAGGCTGAGTGTGTTTAGCTTTTTCAACTAATTCTTAAATGACATATATGCAAGGACTTTTACCATCTCTCCTTTTTACACGTTCCAATTTATTAATATCCTTAAACTGTAGTATCCAGAACTGAGTATAACATTCCAGCAGAGCTATGATAAGGGCCAAGTACACTGGCATTATAATTTCCCTCTTTCTGGAGGCTATACTTCTCTCAAAACAGTCAATGCTTCCATTACCTTTTCTGGTTGCCATATCCCACTGCTGAGTCATGCTGAGGTTGTTGGCCCCTGAAAATCCTAGGTATTTATCAGAATAAATGCTGCTGAAACATGATTCCTTAATTTTGGACTCATAAATCTGAAATTTGTATCCAAATGTAAGTTTTTATACTTATTCCTATTAAACTTCAGCCTAATTCTCTCGTTCAGGTGCCATATACTTCTTTAGCAGTCTGATGAATCTTATGGATACATTCTCAGAACAATGGTTTTAAAAATTTTTTTTCTTTCCTTTTTATAAGGCAATTGGGGTTAAATGACTTGTCCAGAGTCTTACAGCTACAAAATATTAAGTGTCTGAAGTCAGATTGAACTCAATTCCCTGACTTCAGAGCTCGTGCTCCTATCTACTATGTCATTTAGCTGTTCCCTTTTAAAAAAAATTCTTTTTTTTTTTTCGATCAGAACAATGTTTTTAAATGATTAGAATTAGAAAAGAAACTAGCTATTTTTAGATATAGTTATAAAAAAATTAGTGCAATGTGCTTGCAATGGTTGTAATTGTCTTTCTGAAAGCATGAAGCTGGTAGATTGCTTGAATTCTGGAGATAGGAGCTTTTGTAGGGATAAAGCCAAATGGATGCTTATAATAAGCCTGGACCCAATAATGATGAGCCTCTAGAAGCAGGAGGAGGAGGGAAATGGGGCAGAAAGTAGGAGTGGAGTGAGGGTCTGGAAGAGGGAGCAAGAATGCCCAGATTAGAATTTTGGTAGGTTAAACCTTCTTTACTGAACAGTAGTAGGACATATGAATGCAAACTCAGGGAGTCAAGGAGATCCTTCTCAAAACAAACAAACAAACAAATGAACAAGCAAAAAACACAAGTCAATGGATTTCAAAACTCCCTATATGGCTTGTTTGGCATCTAGGGGATACATTGCAGAGTACCAGGCCTGAAGTCAAGAAGACTCATCTTGAGTTCAAAGCTGGGCTCAGACACATATTAGCTATGTCATCCTGCACAAGTCACTTTACCCTGTTTTCCTCAGTTACTTCATCTATAAAATGAACTAGAAAAAGAAATGGCAAACCATTCCAGTATTTTGGAGTTATGAAAAGTCAAACAACAACAACTCTTAGCTTGTCATAAACCTTTTGGAATTTAATTGTAATTCATTATATTGGCCATCACTCTTACCTGTGTGTCATTTGCAATTTTGATAAATACATCATGTTCGATTTTATCTACATTATTGATAAAAATGTTAAATAGAACAAAGCCAGTCCTTCTGCCATGTTGACTCTGGACCATTACAACTGAGTCCAGCCATCCAAATCTTTGAATTGCCTGAATGCATTTAAGTGTCATCAACTATCTATATTTCTCATATCTCCATTTTTCCCTATAAGAATAGTATGAGAAACTTTATCAATTGTTTCATTAATGTCTAGGCAAACAGTATCTACAGCATTTCCTTCACCCAATAGTTTTGTCATCCTATAAGAAAAGTAAACGACATCAGTTTAGCATACTGTTTTTGATTAAGCTATCCTGGTTATTATTAAGAGTGGCTTTTTTCCCTTTAGGTTTTCAGTAACAATTTCTCTAATGATCTGTTTTAGAATTTCCCTAGGAATCAAAATCAAGTTTGTTGGCTTATAATCTAATGTGTTTTTATTATTTCTATAATTAGGTTTTATTTCAACTCTGATTTTGATATTATCATTTTTTTTTAAAAAAATTACAAACTATTTGAAAGGAGAGCTTGTATTTAATATTGTATTTAAGTTTTCCTCAACTCACAAAACAGCCTGTTATGATCCACATAAATCTTGAATTGTATTGATTAAATGATAAAAGTGGTATATTGCTAGAAGTAATACACCTCCTTACCCTGCTGCCCTTTTTCTTCTTTTCCTGCCTGAATGGGATGGGTAGGGCTAGGCAAGGGGTATTCATGGCAAGGCAAAGAGGCATGTTGAATCTATTTCACTAGAGTTTTCCTTTAGCAGCACAACAGATGACCTTTTAATATCCTGCAACTGTTTATTGTGAGGGGAAAAAAAGTGAGAGGGCCATGTTGTTCAGCATGAGTTCATGCAAATTCTTCAGAGATATGTCAGGACTGGGATCGTACCAGGAATTAACAAGTTGGACCTTTTCCATCTCCCCTTGGAGATAGCATGGCTGGTCTCCCAAGGTCACTGATGCACTTTTAAATACATGATGAGCTGTATGGCTGGAATGAATTATACATGCCTTCTGGGCATTGGACTCTCAGCTCAATTGCTTTTGCCTTCCTGAGCTTTTAAGCAGACCTGTGAGACAGCCAGACAGTGATATGTGATGTTTTGGGTTTCTGGTCCTGGAGATCATATCTTTGCTTGTGAATCATTTTATTTCATTGAATAGGAAGTTTGTAGAGATAGTCCTATCTATATCATAATATTCCTCAATGGTTTATTCAATAGGAAAACATTCTGAAAAGTGCAAGTTTCTTACGGTTTGGTAGGTTTTTTGTAAAAAAAAAAAAAAAAAGTAATTTTGACCAGGGTTTGCACGTTCTTGTATCTTAATTCCAGACTTGAGATATCTTGTTAAAGGCTCCCATTCATAAGGGTCGCTAAAATTTAATTAGAGAAGCTAGGCAATGCAACGGATAGAGCACCAGTAAAGTCAGGAAAACCTGGATTCAAATCTGGTGTGTCCCTGAGCAAGTCTTTAATCCTGTTTGCCTCAGTTTCCTCATCTTTAAAAATTAGTTGAAGAAGGAAATGGCAAAGCCATTCCAGTATCTTGATCAAGAAAATCCTATATAGGGTTATGAAGTGTTGAACAAAACTGAAACTACTGAACAATAGCAAACATTTTCTTAATCCATATGGTATTTTATGTTATTTCTTCTCTATGTCCTACTTTGATACTTCATTGTCCATTTGAAAAACACTTAAGCCCCTACTATATGTCAGGCCATGTTAAATGCAGAGTTGACCAAAAGGGCGAATAAGGTAATATTGATGATGATGATGATGATGATGATGATGATGATGATGATGATAACTTGAATTTATATAGCATTTTTCTAAGGTTTGCAAAAATTTTATAAATATTATCTCATTTTATCCTCCATAACCCCAGAAGGTAGGTAGATATTATTATTATTATCTTCATTTTACAGATGATGAACTGAGCAGAAAGAAGATGGAAAGAGTCACATGGCTATTAAGTGAAAGAGGTCACATCTGAACTTATGACTTATTGACTCCAAGTTTAGCACTCTATCTATTGAATCACTTACCTGGCTCATAAATGTATGTATTTTGCATACTCCAAAGAGATGTATAAATAACAATATTATTAAAAAGAGTTAAACTAGTTTACCTTGTATATACTATATTTGCTTATATGTCAGAAGCCATATATAAGTATATTCCAGCATATCTTTGCACACACATTTATGCATATGTATACATAAATATAGCACAAATGTTCATATATAGATTAAAAATATGAATGATCATATGCACATATGAATGCATGCATAATGTGTATGTGTATAAATATAGATTCTTTAAATAATAAGTGATATATATCATGTTTGAAAAAATCTTAGTACATGTTAAAGCTTTATTCAATTAAAATCTTACTAAGGCTTTTTGGAATACCCTGTATAAGAGTTGTAAAGCATTTTATGTATGTTAATTACCCTTATTAATCTCTATATTAGCATGTGAGGTAGATTCTAGAGAAGGTACTATTATCTTCCTTTAAGAGATAAGGAAAATGAGGTTCAAAGAGATTAAATAACTTGTTGTTTTGGAACATAGTCCCCCTGGTAAAATGATCAGATCAAAGTACATCATCATTTTCTTGACTGTTGTGAATTTCCAGGTTCTTCAAAAGTTTTCATTGCTTTTAGAAGTATATTAGTACCTATATCCCCACAACTTGGATCTTTTGGGCAATTAGATGGCACAATGGATAGAGTGCCAGGTCTGAAGTCAGAAAGAGATGATTTCTTTTATTTAAAAAAATAATTTATTTATTAAAAAGAAATAAAAATAGAAAAAGAAAAAAAAAGAACATTTCCATGTGCAAAGCAGAACATGAGAAGATTCAAAATATAAAACAATAATTTTTCATTTTAAGAAAATCTATATAATAAATATTATCCATTTTGTTCAGAGCTATCCACTTTTTCTTTGCTTCCCTGTGGGTTTTCTTTTGTTTTCTGTACCTTTCTTCCCTCTTTCCTCCTTGCCCCCTCTTCCTCAAGAATGATACAATTAAACATGGATATGTTTATATACATATTTATAACTATATATTTACACAATATATACTCATGCTTACATATAGCTATATCTATAATCAACACATATATAGAAACATAGATTCATATATCTATATAAGACTGCACTATGCTTGTTTGTCCTCATTTTCTCTGAAACATAACATTGTCCTTCTCAACTCCAAGTCTTTCCATATTTTTCTAAATTCACCAACTCATAATTTCTTCATCCACAAAAGTATTCTAGCCTTATGCTATCTAGTTATTTAAATTTGCTAAATTAATATTGTCTAATATGATATTAGTATAAAACAATATTGATTAATATGGCTGATATTTAGTCTAGTTTCCCTATTTGGTCCTCTTTATATTAAATCTATTTTAGCCCTGACTTTGTTTGAGATCAATGATTTTTACATCTGTTTTTTTTCTATTAAATTCTACTCCTGATCATTATTATTATGCATGTGTGTATCTCTTATTTTCTATCCTTGATGACTACTTTACTTCTACACACTTCCTAGCTTTTCTATCACTTAACCTATCTTGTCCCCCAAGAATTCTTCCCTTATCTTCTTCCCCACCTCTCTCCCTCTCTCTTTATTCCATTCCTGTTACTCTACATTCCGTATCCTTTTCCTGTTATCTACAAAACCTTGCATGTTATTCCTTTATCCTATTCCTTCCCCCCCAATTTCTTTACAGATGTAGATTTTGAGTTGAATTTGTAAAGTATTTAGAGTAAAGCCTGACATGTTTTGATTGGTTATTATTCAGTCCTTTCAGTCATGTCTGACTTTTTGTGACCTCATTTATAGTTTTCTTGTCTAAGAGTGCCATTTCCTTTTCTAACTCATTTTCTAGATGAGGAAACTGAGGCAAACAGGCTTAAGTGACTTGTCCAGGGTCTCACAACTAGTAGTATCTCAGCTCACATTTTAATTCAAGTTTTCCTGGCTCCAGGCCAGGCATACTATTCACTATGTCAACTAACTGCCCCTTCTCTATATTCATTTTTCTTCTTAAATGCTTTTCTTCTGAGTTGACATTTATATTCATCTTCTGTTAATCTAGTTAGTATAAGACTATATTTTATAGTTATTCTAATGTGTAATTTTTAATTCCAAAGAGAGGAAGTGTGGTAAAGCCAAAGTTTATAAATCAATATGGATTAAGAAGACTTGTATTGAAATCTCATCTCTGTCACTTAAATCTGTTAACTTTGTTGTTTTTGGAAAGTCAGTCTTTCTGGGCCTCAATCTCTTCATCTGGAAAAGGAAGACATTGGACTTTGTAGTCCCTTCCAATTGATAATCTCTGATCCTGAAGTGTTTATATATTCTCTTTTGTCTTTTTGTAGATTAGAGACCCAGAACTGTTTTTGTAGATATCTTGTATTACCTTGTAAATTCTGGCTGTCCAATATGCATATATATGAAAAAAATACATACATATGTACATTTATATAGCACAAGGATTTTTTTCCTTCCATTTTTTTTAAAGAGACTTCTATTTTGTTACCAACCAGGTGACTTCGGAGATAAGTACACAAGTTTAATACAGTTCATATGCTACAATGGAAAACAGCAGCAAAGTACTATTGCCTAAGATTAAACATATCTATAGAAAGCCTGAACTCATATAAAATCCATGCATGAAATAGCAATAATGTTGCAATAAATAGACCATCAACATCTATTTTCTGGAGCTTTGAAGGAAATGCCTCTTTTATCTCTTGGTCACTTGGCTTTTTATTTCCATATTTATCTACTTGTTTTTTTGCTATTAGAAAACAGTTAAGAGCATGGATCTTCAGCAAATTTCTTTTTTTCCCACATCTTCTTCCTAGCCCTTCCGTGTATTTAACTGACTTCAGAATTTAAATGCATTCTCTTTCTAGAAAAAAAAAAAAATTGCACATCTGTATGAGAAATCCACAGAACCTCAGGCTTCATGTCCCCAGACTGTTGGCTTTATCATTTCCTCTGTGATAACACTCTCCTATTAAAGTCTTGTGTCTCATGCTGAGTTGAGTCATAGAGGGAGGATATTTTTTTCATGCACATGTCCCTTCTCTAAGACCACAGATCATGTTATCAGCTTACAAATATAGCCTATTAGCGAAGCCGTAGGGCAAGTCATGCTGCAAAGTTCAAGACACTGGAGTTCACAAGGAGCCAGGACTTGCTCTTGCAATTGTAAACAACCTCAGTGGCTCTAATTAAGCTGCTGGCTGTGTACAACCTGGAGTGCTGGACAGAGGTATTCTTTAGTTACTGGTAAGTGGCAGTTTTTGATATCTTGTTGAGATTTCAAGGGACCATTACAGGGAGAAATGAGAAGCAGACAATTCAGAGTTGTTGTTACTAAAATGTAAGGGAATAAAAGGCATGCATAGTAGTGTCCTGACAGTATCTCATGAACTGGGGTGGTGACTGCTTATATACTTGAAAACTATTGTATTTATCTCTGAAGGGAGCCTCCTCTCACCTGAGTTATTTGTACTTTCCTAGGTTCTTTTTTAGTAACCCTAGAACCAAGTCTTATTTTGTATCTTCTAAATACAAAAGAAAAATAGAAGATGAAGTCCACAGTTACTTTTATATTGGTCTTGAACTTATAATTGAGTTGGAAAGAATGATATAATAAATATAGGATTCTGGAGATTTCATCAGAGCTGTTGATGCATCTTGTAAGAAATTTAGTGAATCTTTCTGCCTAATTGAATAGATAATATAGAAACTTTATGCTTTAGGAAGCAAGGGTGATTAAAAAATTCTGAATGTAAAGCTTTGCCCATTTGGAGATAAATCAACTCAGTTTGTGTCCCACTTGATGCCCTGAAAATGACCGATGATTGTCAGTTGAGTTCTTTCATCCCAGAGAATACTTTACATCCACTAGCTTGGGTTAAAATTTTATCCCCTAACATAAATTGGCAGTCCTACATAAAATATAGCACTATGAATTAATAATACTGCTGTGTAATATCCTCTTATGTTCAACAAAAGACACATTGTAGCTTAACATCTAAATGCATTCACTTGATCCTTCTCATACTGGTCTTTGGAATTGCTTCATCTGTTGTGTGGTGGGAGAAAAATCTCAAATTGATTTTCTCCAAGTTTCTCTTTAGTTTAAATACAAATTGCTGGCTTTAGATCTGACTTTTCATTTTTTTTTTAATAATAGTTATTCGTGAAAATGACTTAGATTCCTAGGACAAATTTCTGGTAACATGGCAAGATCAAATTGCATCATTTTCTCCTCATGGAGGTGATGGTTGTTGTCCCTTGTACTTGAAGAGGACCAAAATGTTGGAGGTCAAGGTACAGTGAGTTCCACTGTAGCTCATCAGAACAATATGAGCTTGGAAGGCTCTACCACAGGCTCTACCACACACATAATTCATATAAATATTTGGAGTGGAGATGTCTCTAAATTTGCATATCTCACTTTGTTTTTTTTTTACCTATATAAATCTTGTTAAATATAATTATAGAAGGGACAGAGGAAGAAATCAATATTAATTTCAAATAAAGGAGTATCATGTGGTGCTAGACTTGGCACTAGGAAGAACTGGATTCAAGTGCATCTTCTGACACTTGGTAGCTGTGAGAACACTGACAAATGATCTAATTTCTCTAGATCTTTTGGTCCTTACCTTAAAATTGTGGATAAAACATCTATAGTACTTAATGTCACTGAACCCAGTGATATCTTGAGGCTAAAATAAGATATTCTGTATAAAGGACTCTTCATATTTTAAAAGGCTTTGTAAATGCTGGCCATTATCATTATTGTCTAATGTGTCCATTGGAAACAAGTAATTACTTCACTGTGAGTAGGAAGCAGTCTTCAACTTTTGAAAAGGCCTTTTTATTAAAAAATTATCACAAATTATTATTCAGAACTGACTTCTTTTGTCTCTTCTTTTCCTTTCCTCTTACCCTTTCTTCCTTCTCCTCTCCTCCTGTCTCCTCCAGTCTCCTTTTTTCCTTCTTCTCTGCTTCCTCCTACTCATTATCCTGATCCTTTAACTCCCCTTCTTTTCCCTCCTCTCTCTCCTTTCTACTTCACTCTCTTTCTCCTCCCTTCCCTTCTTTCCACTCCTTTCCTCTCTACATTCCTTTCCCTTCCCTGTATTCGTCTCCCTTCCATTGCCCTCAGCCATTCAATAACACTTATTAAGCACTTACTATATGATAGCCATTGTGCTAAATTCTGACTATACAAGGAAAGGCCAAAGGATATAAAATTTTCACACTGCTTTTACCAGTGTCAATAAGAGTATGATTAAAAATCTTTCCACTCCCTGAATCCATGCAATTCACTTATTTTTAATGACTTTCTTTGTCTTCTACCACTTATCTAAAGAAATTAAAATCACTATCCCTCTGTTGCATTTTCTTCCTTTAGTTTCCTTTTGACTATTCCCTCTCTATGGGAATGCTATCTCAGATTTAACAATTACTTACTTATTTCTATATGGACTTGCTTATCTGATTAGTTCCTTGTTTTTTGGATATTTTACATGTTAACTACTTTGTCTAGGTTTTAAAAAAAAATTATTTTTCAGGAGAAATTAAAATCTTTGATTCTGTTGAAGATCTAGCTTTCCTTTAGGAAGCAGTATAATATGCTTTGCAGGATATGCTATTTTGGTAGGCATGATGATTTCCTTTTCTTTTCAATATATTATGTCCCAGCATTTTCTTTCATTTCTTCGTCAAAAATAATATTGTATGATTTGAATTAGTGTCTTTTGATATGCAAATTTATTTCTGTTCTTGCTTATTACTTCAGTAATGAAGTTCTGGGCCATGAGGATTAAATTTCTGTATGAGTTTAACTTGCTGTTCCTCTCTGATAGTGTCATATGGATTCAATCAATTTGTATTCATCTTCCCTACTTTCTAATACTTGTGGAATTTTATTTATTTATTTGTTGAAATTAGCATTCAGATTTTCTTCATTATGTTTTTCTGACATGCCAATAATTCTTTTTGTTTGTTTTTAACCAGGTATAATTTTTCTGCCAATTTTTTTTTTTATTTTGAAATATGTCATAATTCATTCTTTATGCTTAGCATTTTTGTTGCCTTTCTGCTCTTCCCTTTCTCAGAGCCTGCTGATTTAAGATTTTTTCCATTAGCTATTCTAAGCTATCAGCTTAATAATTGTTTTATGCAATCTTGTTTGAGAAATTTCATTTCTATCCTTATTTGTATGAGATCTTCCTTGAATTCTTTTATTAAGCTTCTAAGCTACTCTGAAAGTTTTTGTAGTTGTCCTATTCTCTCTATTAGGGATATGATTTAATACTAAAAGTATTATTTCCTTCTAGAAATTTATATTCTCTTTCTTTTATTTTATAATATGGCATTAAATAATGGAAAAAAAAGTGGAACAATGGATAGAGTATTGAATTTGGAATCATAAAGATCTGGATTCAGATCTTGTTGCAGGCATTCATTAGGTGTGTGAACTGAACAAGTCACTTAACCTCTCAGTTTCCTCATCTGCAAAATGGGGATAATAGTACCTATTTTGTAGGTCTGTCTTAAGGATAAAATTAGATAATATACATACAATGTTTTTCAAACCTTAAAGCTCTATATAAATGGTAACTATTACCTCTGTATTGTAAATGCCTTGAGATCTCTATTTCAATTGATTATTTTTTTTCTTTCTACAAAAATTTCCCTTTTGTTGTTATGGGCAACCATGAGAAATAGTGACTCATCTTCTTGAGTTCAAATCTAGCCTTAGACATCATTACTAGCTATGTAACCTTGGGCAAGTCACTTAACCCTGTTTACCCAAGTTTCCTCATCTGTAAATTGAGCTGGAGAATGAAAGGGCAAAACTCCAATATCTTTGTCAAGAACACATCAATGGGGTCACAAACATTTTAAAATGACTAAATAACAACTTGTTATTCTTTTGCCTTATGTAGTACATTTGTTATTGTTTTCAGATTATAAAGGAGGATTTGTCAGAAGTTTTCCTCATTTAATCACTATATAATATAGCTATGTGGTTCCTATTAAAACATATTCTAAGGAAGAATCTTTCTTTCAGTCAGATTTTCTTTCTACATTGCCCCAACATAGTTTTGGCTCTTTTCATTTGTTTAGATACATTATATGATTATATAAGAGTTGAACATATGAGGTAGTGTGGCTCTTTTCTATTAGAATACGTGTTTTGCTCTCCTTTCTAAACTCTTCCCCCAACTCTGCATATTTAAAAGGTTTTATGAAGTTTTTAACATCAAAACAGAATCAGGAGACTTTTGCAGCTTAGCTCTTTTTAAAGTGAAGATAATAATGTTGAGAATGTTTTACAAGTATTGCTAAATGAAGAAGTAAGGTAGAGAATGGGGCCCAGGGGAGTGCTAAATTGGTTGCAGTTAGTACTGAGAGAATATCATTAGATTTCTTATGTTAGGAAAGAGAAGATGACTTGACATTCTTATTATTGAATCACTGCAATCCCCTTGATAACCCAGCAGAAGCCATAGAGTAGTGGACGGGGTATTGACAGATTGCCTTTCTAAATTGAGCTCCATATTGGACAGATTATTGCTTGACAGGAATGTTGTGAAAATGAAATAATGTTGAAAAAGTGTTTTGGGTATTCACAGAAAAATTCTTTATAAATGCAGTTCATTATTTTTAACCATTTGCCAACACATACCTTCATTGATTTGTGTTGCTATATTTCTGATGCAATAATAGGCTTGCTGAGGAAGAAACCCTAGAAGCAAGGGACTCTTAGAAAAATGAAATATATCTGTTTCATTATATGCCAAATGCAATTAATAAAATAACCAAGTGTTTAATAGTCTAATAGTAAAACAGTTCACATATATGTTAGCTCCTTTGTTTTATTTACCTTTTAAGGTAGAGTTCTTATTTTTATTTATATTTTTTGGGAAGAAACTGGACTTACAGTTTCATTTAAATTATTTTTGCAAGCAGTTGTTTTCTCTTCCTCTTCCTCATTCCCTCATTAAACAGTAAAAAAAAAAAAAAAAGAGGAAAGGAAGGAAGGGATAGAGAAAAGGCAGAAAGAAAGAAAGAAAAGACAGTAAATAAGAAGGGAAAGAACAAAATAAAGAAAGAAGGAAAGAAGAAAGGGAAAAAAAGGAAGAAGACAGAAATGAATGACAGGAAGGACAGAAGAAATGAAATGAGGTAGCAATGAAGGAATGGAGAGAGAAAGGAAGAAAAGAAAGAAAGAAGGGAAGGAAAGGAAGAGAAGGGAAGGAAGAAAGAGAGGGGAAGAAAGGGATGGAGGAAAGAGGGTAGAGAGCAAAAGATAAGAAAGGAAATAGTAGGTAGGAATTAAGGGAAGTAGGGTGGGAGGAAAATAAAAAAGGAAGGTATGAACGAAAATAGGAAGAAAGGAAGGGAAGGAGGGAGGGAAAATGTAGAAGGAAGGAAGGACAAAAATCTTATAGCAACCATGCATAGTCCTGCAAAGCAAATCCCCCATTGGTCATGTCCAAAAACATATGTCTCACTTTGCATTTTAAGTCTGCCTTCTCACTGGCAGGAGGTTAAAAGTATGCTTCGTTTTTGTTGACCTATAATTTCAATGGCTTAGAGAAATAATAGTATAAACAATATTTTCTTAACTGAAACATAATTGAAAGTATTGGTACTATCCAAAGTTTTTCTTATGATTTTTTGGAACATAGGAACAGCAATAGTAAAAAGAGAATTATTTCCTAAAAGAGTATAATCATCCTATCTTTGACTTAGACACTTTATTTAAGCTGTGCTTAAAGTGGATGGATTTAAGAGTGGTAAAATGCAAAACAATAAAAGCTAGAAGTCAGTGGAATTGGAGGAGTAAATTGGGGTGAGTATTTTAAGCTCTCCACATTAAAGTGATGGGCATAAAATATTTAGCAGCACAAACACCAGCAAATTTACCTATCCATATTGGCAAGCCATTTATGGTCAGCATATACAGAAGGAAGAAAATTAAGTATTTGATTTTCATATCCCTACTATTTTTTTAGGTGTCAATTTAGTTTTTTGAAATGGGGAGGAAAAAACACACAATACTTATTGATTAATTGCTCTTTCTACTTAAATGGTAAAATTAAAAAAAAATTAATCTTGGCCAGACTTCCATAAAAAGTCTGGAAATTGGTAAAAAAATTTATGTAGCCATGATATTCTGGTAATATGTTTAGAAATAATTGAAATATTTTTATAATAATACATGGCATTTATATAGTACATTAAAGTTTATAAAATATGTCACAAATACTATATCATTTTATCACAAAAAACCTAGTAGAAAGATGCTATGTTATTATCTTCATTTTATAGATAAGGAAACTGAGTCAGGCAAAAGTAACTTGCATGAGGTCATATAGCTACTATATGTTTGAGGTCACATTTGCACTCAGGTTTTCTTGACTCCAGGTTTACAGTTCTATCCATTTCATCACCTGGCTTATCTCCTTCATTACCTTTTAAAAACATGTTATAGAATAGACTCACAAAAATGTTGTTAATCCCAGTTATTTATGATGGGTTTATATATGTATATGGCTTTATTATAGCATATTGAGGATATATTCTTTATGACCTAGTTTCTTATAGTTCATGACCTCATATAGGATCTCATAACTGAGTGTAGGGGTTGTTTAATTTTGATTTATTATCAATAACTATTTAATTTATACACATATCTTATATAGCTATATAACCAGGATCATGCGAAAGTTTCTCTGATGAAAAGGGGTCATGAGTAGGAAAAGTTTAAGAATTTCTGCTCTGGAGAACAGGTGATGCATTTTTTATTGTTGTTACAAAACTAATTTCAAGTAAAAGAATGTCAGAACTGATGACCATAGAGGCAACCAATTGAAAAATTTGTGGGAGATCCACACATTTTTTTTTTTAATCTAAGTTATAAAAAGAGAGTATAAAATCATAGATTTATAACTGGAGATCTTAGAGATTCCTTTTTAAACTTCTAATTGCACAGAAAAGGAAACAGGCCCAGAATAGTGAAATATCTTTTCCAAGGCTATACAGGTACAAATGATATAATCAATTCCAAAGCCAATATTATTTTCACAATATCGTACTACTCTTTGTGGGACTGATTGTGGATTGTATTCCTATTGTTTAAAGTTAAAGCTAACTAAATTTACAGCTGGCCACTAGGTGATGAATTTTTTGGCCATATCAAATCACAGATATAATATGAACACCACTTGACTCTGGAACTCTTTGCTACCCCAGGTTTCAGTGTAGGGATATTTTGGGTAATGATAATTATGCAAATGTGGATTTATCTCCAATTGAGTTTTTTTTTCTTTTTACCAAACAAAAAGGCAAGAACAATAAATCAAACAAGAAGATATTTAGTTAGAATAGTAAAATACATAATAAAGAAAAATAAAGTAGTAGATTGATTTTCAACTCCCCTTTCACAAAAGGGTACAAACTCTCACAAACTGACTAGTTCCTGAAAAAATCATGTTTGTTGGGATGGAAGAAGGGACATACAACTGGAATACCCTTCACTTCTCTGCCTTCCCACAACCATCTAAGTCACACTGTTTCTCAGTTATTCTTCTCACAACTATTTTGACATGAACTGAGACTTTTCCATATCCTTGACATCCTATCACCCCCAGTGTCTCTTCCCCTGGGATTATAAGATGGATTCGCTGTCCAAAGTCCACAGTTCTGTTGGATGTCTGCTGCCATCTACTGGAGTTTTCTGCTTAGATTGTGGCTTCTTGGTGGTGATGAAAGAAGTGGTAAAATTACTAGAACTCTTTCACAAGACTGCCTGGGACAATACACTTTAGAAACTTATCAAAACACTTTTTGGCTCCTTTATGAGTCAGATCCATTGCCATATCTAGATGACCTCCTTCAAAAATGCCTATTGTAGAGTTGTTTAAGTTGTCTGTTAAAATGTTTTCTGCTTAATTCCACAGGCTCCCCTCTATTCCCAGTTGACAGTTCTTTTGTTCCCATTCTTAGCAAAGTTAGGGTGGGTAAATTCCTTTTAACTTCTGCCATCAACCTAAATATTTTCGGAGCTTCTAGCCAACACACTCAGTCATGTCTGTATATGGTAAAAATGAGATGTTACTGTTTCCTGCCCTTAATAAGTCTATCTCTGTAGGTAGCTTGCCTTCCCTTGGGGCATCCATAGATGAAGTATTGAAAAAGGTTGTGATTTAAGTTGGTGGTGGTGTTATCCATACTGATGAATCCTTGAGGCATGAAAATAAATTATATTTTAGAAAGTGAGAGCTCATGGTACAGTAAATCTCAATGATCTAAAATCCAACTTCCTAGAATCTTCAACCAAGCAGAATTTTAGAGTTGCAGCTTGACTTTTAGAAGAAGGAACAAATAATGGGGGGATAACTTATCAAATATTTATTTTAATAAATAACAAAACTCTCATGAAATAACAAAAATCCTATGTAAAATATATAGTGTGCTAGTGTAGATTGATCCTTATTTCATAGAGCTAAATCTATACCTCTTCAACATCTATCATCATTACTGTGGTATGATAATTGATGCTGAGAAAAAGATACTATGTGAATGAATCACAGCATGATCCCAAATCAGCCTTTCAATCACCACTCTTGGACTTTCAAGTGTGCACTCAAGATGATGGTGTGTAGATTCAGAACATGTAAAATATCAGAAACATTCAGAGATGTTTCTGGAAGGCTGAACCATTAAAGATCAAACATTGTCATAAAACTTACTCTGTCTTTCAAAAGTGGCATCAGGAAATTCTGACAGGCATCAGACATTCAGGAAATAATAATTGACATTTATATGCAACATTCCCTCCAGGGTACTGAGATTTAAATTTGCAATTGTGGGCTGGATGCCTAGAGGGTGACTACACTTAGATTCTAGGGGTAACTTTTTGGTGGGTTACAGCTACTATCATAGTTTATGACTATAATTGGGCTTCCCACTAACATTTAGTCAGTAGACATAATTAGCAATGTGTTTTTGTTGTTATTGCTCAGTCGTGTCTACCTCTTTGTGATCCCATGTTCCATAGCACACTAAAGCTGTCCATAGAGTTTTCTTGACAATGACATTATAGTGGTTTGCTATTTTTTTCTCTAGGGGATTAAGGAAAACACATGTAAAATGACTTGTATGCTGCAGTAAGTGTTTGAGGATGAATTTGAACCCAGATCTTTCTGACTTTAAATCAAGTGCTGTATCCTTTGGTATCATCTAGTTCCCTTTAATTAGCTCTTAGCCAAGGACAACATAGTAAGAAGAGTTTATATAAAACTTTCCCTGGCCTTATAAACATAGGGGATATATTCCTACAAATATATACTGAATCCATGGGTACATATGGGTTCAAACTTAGAGTATATTGGTAAGTGAATATAGGATATATATATATATATTTCAGAAAGACAACTCATAGCTCCTGATAAGACAGAGCCTAGAAGTTCCTTCTGTCTCTGTAGAATCCCCTCGAAATAATTCTTGAGTACTGGGCTCCCAGGGACTACTTCTCTCTCACAGAATCCATGTTTATACGTGCTGCCCCTTGATTGTCTGCCTTTGACTTCAAGGAGTCATACTTCTTGAAATTGCTGTCTCTCTGCACCTGTGCTTGTCTCCAGTGTGTGTCTCTACTCTCTTAATTATATTCTTTTAAGCTAATGAACTCTAGAAAAACTCATTATATTGTTTCCTTCTGGGCATATTGATGCTAGACCCTACTGTCAATGAAACTCAAATAAGGGGAAAGAATTCCCCTCTCCCCACCATATTTGAAGATTTGAATCGAAATGATGGGTTGAGTTGAATGAATTTTTTAACTGATGAACCTGTTTAAAAAGAAATGGTGTTTGGAAGATGGTGGCAATGCTCCTTAAGAGTGAAGATTGCTATAGAGAATCTGGATTTCAGATTTCCAATTCTTCTAGAATAGTTATGGAGGATTATAAGTCTGAGCAATTAAAAACAAAAAAATCCCAATAAAACAAAAAGCACCCTCCCTCCCCCCAAAATTTCAAAAGCCAAAGCAAAAAGTGAAACAAATACACTAGGAAACAATTCTTACTTTTTCCAAACTAATAGATAATGAGTCTCTATTATTTTCTTTAAGACAAATAACTCCAATATCATTAGACTATCTCTTTGACATTCTCTGATTTGTGCTTGCCATTCAGTATAGCTTTTAAAAAGCTCATTTTTAACCTTTATTTCATTTTTAGTGCACCACTACAATTGTTCCAAGGTGAGATTCTTGGTTTTAGCTATTTAATGACCACAAAGCCATGGCCAGTTTATTTTCTCAGTTGTGCTTTTTTTTTTTTTTTTTTTTTTTGACTCAGAGAGGAGTTGGCAACTCATAAAGGCAAGTGGCATCTTTATATCTCATTTTAACACATCATTATTACTTTGTGATTATATTATCTGCCTTCAATGACTATTTCAAGTAAATTGGTTATCAGGAATTACATCTTCCCCCCCTTAGTGTATGTATATATATGCATATGCTTTAAAATGTATAGAACCTGGATAGAACACCAGCCCTGACATCAGGAGGACCTGGGTTAAAATCTGATCTCAGATACTTCCTAGCTGCATGACTCTGGGCAAGTCACTTAACCCCAATTGCCTCAGCCAAGTATATATATATATATATATATATATATATATATATATATATATATATATATATTTGTATGTATGTATGTATATATATATATGTATGTATGTATATATATATATGTATGTATGTATATATATATATATATACATACATATTTATATCCTTTTAAAATATAGAATCCTTAGACTAATCTTTACAGTAGATTATACTTATACAGTATTATATATATATATATATATATATATAACCTTTTAAAAATATAGAACCTTTAGAGTAATCTTATACAATAGATAATACAGATTTTTTTTCCTATTTTATAAATGGAAAGTTTGAAACTCAAAGAAGTTTGTCACATAGCTGGTAAGTGTTTAGAGGTGAAATTTGAATCTAAGTTTTTTTTTGACTCTAGGTCTAGTAATCTATCTACCCAGTTACTCTACTGTATCTTGCAATTGAAGGACTTGGGAGAAGAGACTCAGTTAGAGTTATTTTGGTGGGAACCTCAGACTACAGAAACATTACTACTAAATTTCAAAAATTCACTTGAATCTCATCTAAATCATCTAAGTTTACAACCTTGGTGATGTCCTTGATATTTCTCATTTATTCCACATATTCAGTCATTTGCCAAAAGTTGTCTTTCTATATCCATCACATCTCTCATTTCATTTTCCTTTTCTTTATACATAAAGTCACCTCCAAATATACAGACCCTCACCTGAATTATTATAATAAGTTCTTAGTTTATCTCCCAACTCATCTCCTCCATTCTAATCCATTCTATACTGTTATCAAAGGGATTTCCCTAAAGTCCAGAGCTGACCACATAATTCCTGCTATTTCAAGAATACAAACTCCTTTGTTGGGCATTTATAGCCTTTTCCAATTTGCTTGCTATCTTTCTAGTCTTACCTCATACTATTTTCCATACATGTGATGGTCCAGCCCTACTGGCTGAACTGATGTTTCTTTCAGGTAAAGCTCTATTTCCTATTTTCATACCACCACACAAGATGTCCTTTGATTTGTAAAATGCTACTCCCCCACCTTATCTCTTAGGACCTCTAGTTACCTTCAAGGCTCAGTTTAAGAATTATTTTCTGCATGAAGCCATTCCTCATCCTCTCAACTGCTAGGGTCCCCCAGATAACATAACCTATGCTCTGTATAAGTATGTAAAGATCCAGTGTCCTAGGGGTGTAAAAATACCCTCTCTTACTAAATAACCCACTCCCAAGGTAGCCTATTCCCAAAAGGGGGAGATCATACTAATTTCACACAATTTAGATCTCCAGGCAATGTCTCTCAAAGTTTAATAAGTCTCATTTGTGGAATAAACTCAAAAGTGATTAAGAGGGTCATTCTAGAATGACATTCTGTGCCAAAAGTAGATCAATCATTATCTCCAGTAAAGATATAATTAAATACAAAGAACTCAGAAATACACAATGATGATGATTTAAAGCATGATACATCAATGTATAACTCCTATTATTCTTTCCCAATATTCTTTGAAAATAAAACATTCTTTGGGAATGTTGAACAGACATTTCACTTAACCTTGGTTCTGTATCAATTGAACAACTGTGCTGTTCTGGAGATGATTGTCTTCTCTGAGAACTTGCTTCAGGGCTCACCTTTTGTTAGGTCGCAATTACTCAGATCCAGGAGTTCTCAAGCTTTCATGAGATTATTCCCACACCCAGATCATCCATTTTATGATTGCTGTTTCATTACCTGTACTCAGAAACAGAAAGTCCAGAGAATTGAAATATAGTCTCAGGCTTACCTAGACAAGCTCATATACTTAAAACTGCCATAGCTTCCAAGAGTAAAGGAAAGAAGACATATTCTCTTGTCACTTATAGTAAATTTAGGAGAGCACTATCATAGTCACAAGTCACATGTTCAGAAGACAGGAATAAAAATGAGAGCAGAAGTTGTTTTCTCCTTTATATTTACTAAGTGGATAATTCTTTTAATTCTTATATTTTTATAATTCTTAATGGCACATATTCTTTAGGAAGGAGCCTCCTTCATTGGAATATGCTTTCTTCTACCTGTGATTTGCCCAGTGTATCCTAGTCCTAAACTTCTGCCACATATATATATATATATAGTTATATTTCAGCTCCCCAGATAAATTTCAAGATTTTTTATAGGTCACAAATTATTTAATTTTTGTCTTTGTATCCTGAGTGCCTAATAAAGTATCTAAAACACCTACCTAGTTGATGGTAAGTGGCAAAAATAGATAAAATAGTGGGTTTAGAGGTAGGGATACTTGAGTTCTACTTGGGTCTCAGATATTTACTACCTATATGATCCCAAATGAGTCTCAGGGGTCCTCAAACTAGCCGGGCCAGATGCAGCAGCTGAGGACGTTTATCCCCCTCACCCAGGGCTATGAAGTTTCTTTATTTAAAGACCCACAAAACGAAGTTTTTGTTTTTACTATAGTCGAGCTCTCCAACAGTGAACTGGCCCCCTATTTAAAAAGTTTGAGGAGCCCTGATTCTAACCTCTCTCTGCCTTAGTGTTCTTAAGTATAAAATTGTGATCATAATAGGACCAATCAAGGTTGTGAAGATCAAATGAGATAATATCTGTAAAGTCTTTAACGTAATGCCTACCATACAGTAGGTACTTAATAAATGGTATACTTGTCCTCCTCTCTTCCTGTTTTTCATTTCCCTGGCCAGAACAGAGATACTGGTTGATTTATTGAGTGTCAAATAATACAAATAGAATACAGGCACAAAGTCAGACCATCTCATTAAATCTACCATCTCTTGAATAAAATATGGTATATTAATGTAATGGAATATTAGAATTCCATAAAAATGATAAATATGTACTATACATGGAAATATATAACTATGTGAGGTGATGCAGAATGAAATCAGAAGAATACATACTGTGCACATTTACAGCAACTATATAAAAAAGAAAAAAGAAAGAAATATTGCTTAAAATGGTAGAATTTGAAAGTAGCCCTGGAAAGGGACATTGATCAAAGAAATTTTCTTAATTTATTGATTGATTCTTAGTTCATTTAGTTCTTTCTTATTAAAGGTAAGATTTTGCTCCTTCTTCTATATAAATTTAAATTTTAAATCATTTTTTGTGGCTGTCTATTAAGAGAATACATTTAAATAAATGACAAGTTTTATTTTTCTTTTCCATGTCTGCATGTCCCTTCCCCAAGGATGTAAGGTTTATGCTAGTGCTTGAAACCTTTGAGAATGTCACAGGATCAGTTATTTGATAAAGACTGAAAAAAACATTTCAATAACAGATCTTCAGTAACTTCATTTCTGATGCACTGTATATTCCTCATCTACCTAACATGCATTTGAGAGCCCAGATATAATATGATAAACAAGGACACTTTCTGTCTACAAGTACTGTAGATGATATGATGATTAAAAAAAGTCAGTTCTCAAGAAAGTTACTATTACATGAGATAAGAAGTTTTTGATACTTTGATAAACATGGGTGCTCATTCTTTCATTCAAATTTCAAGTCATTCATGTGTTCTCATTTTTAATGATTTTTCCCACATCATTCTATAAATCTGTCTATAGAGAACTGACTCAATGCACTAATGAGATTTTTTAAAAATATACTTTTAATATTTCATAGATAACAGTCAAGAACTTGAGAGGTCCATCTGTTTTCCCTACAGACCATAACTATTCAGATCAATTATTCTTTGCTCTCATTCCACAGCTGGCCAGCCTCATTTTCTGGTCATGCAAGTACTTGATCTTATCTTCTATAGTATTTGTCATTCTCAATAGACTTGG